>NW_012114400.1:6373581-6374798 GCF_000951035.1 Colobus angolensis palliatus | reverse complement strand
TCTGGTTTTTTGAAAAGATCAACAAAATTGGTAGACTGCTAGCAAGACTAATAAAGAAGAAAAGAGAGAATAATCATATAGATGCAATAAAAAATGATAAAGAGGATATCACCACTGATCCCACAGAAATGAAAACTACCATCAGAGAATACTATAAACACTTCTATGCAAATAAACTAGAAAATCTAGAAGAAATGGATAAATTCCTGGACACATACACCCTCCCAAAACTAAACCAGGAAGAAGTTGAATCCCTGAATAGATCAACAACAGGATCTGAAATTGAGGCAATAATTAATAGCCTATCAACCAAAAAAAGTCCAGAACCAGACAGATTCACAGTCGATTTCTACCAGAGGTACAAAGAGGAGCTGGTACCATTCCTTCTGAAACTGTTCCCATCAATAGAAAAAGAGGGAATCCTCCCTAACTCATTTTATGACACCAGCATCATCCTGATATCAAAATCTGGCAGAGACACAACGAAAAAAGAGATTTTAGACCAATATCTCCTTGATGAACATTGATACAAAAATCCTCAATAAAATACTGGCAAACCAAATTCACAAGCACATCAAAAAGCCCACCATGATCAAGTGGGCTTCATCCCTGGGATGCAAGACTGGTTTAACATTCTCAAATCAATAAAGCTAGTCCAGCATATAAACAGAACCAGAGACAAAAACCACATGATTATCTCAATAGATTCAGAAAAGGCCTTAGACAAAATTCAACAGCCTTCATGCTAAAAACTCTCAGTAAATTAGGTATTGATGGGACATATCTCAAAATAATAAGAGCTATTTAAGACAAACCAACAGCCAATATCATACTGAATGAGTAAAAAGTGAAAGCATTCCCTTTGAAAACTGGCACAAGACAGAGATGCCCTCTCTCACCACTCCTATTCAACATAGTGTTGGAAGTTCTGGCCAGGGCAATCAGGCAGGAGAAAGAAATAAAGAATATTTAATTAGGAAAAGAGGAAGTCAAATTTTCCCTGTTGTCTTGATCAAAATTTCCTTAAGCTGATAAGCAACTTCAACAAAGTCTCAGGATACAAAATCAATGTGCAAAAATCACAAGCATTCCTCTACACCAATAACGGACAAACAGAGAGCCAAATCATGAGTGAACTCCCATTCACAATCGTTTCAAAGAGAATAAAATACCTAGGAATCCTACTTACAAGGGATGTGAAAGATCTCTTCAAGGAG
>NW_012114400.1:6332420-6372091 GCF_000951035.1 Colobus angolensis palliatus | reverse complement strand
GGGGCCTGTTTTGGAATGTGGTGGGCGGGGAGGGATAGCATTAGGAGATAAACCTAATGTAAATGACGAGTTAATGTGTGCAGCACACCAACATGGCACATGTATACATATGTCACAAAACTGCAGGTTGTGCACATGTACCCTAAAACTTAAAGGGTAATAAAACAACAACAACAACAGAATAAATTAGTATCAAATTAGTTAAGTTTGAGAACCATGGAACATTTTCAAGTAAGCTAATTTTATGTTCATTATAGCAGCTGCTATTTATTAACTTCTTCATTTAATATTTATTGATGGCCTATTGTGAGTCAGACATTGTGCTAATTCTTGGGACACAAATTCAAGCAGCTTGCAGCCCCTTGTGGAAGACAGATATATATACACAAACTAGTATAAATAAATGTAAAATTGCAAAACAGCACATATCTGAATAACATATAATTATCTTACATACTAAAGATAAGATAGAGATGTAACCTAATAAAGAATACTAGAGACATTTTCACTGAAGTAAAAAAAAAAAAAATCAAATTAAAATATGAATAACGAGTAAGTCTTAATTGGGTGAGGATGTTAAAAAATTACGAGCCAAATCAGATTGAAAAAGGGCCTATAGATGCAGTATGATTTATCATAGATGGTTTTATCGAAATGGAAACAATATAAGTAAAACATTCTAGAGGAAACATTTCAGAGATCAACTGGAAGACCTTCAGATACACAATAACTCTGTACTTAGAATAAAGAATAAAAACTAATTTCTGATTAAAAGCTGGTTAGTTGAAATATTTTTCAACAGCATGAAGAATATTTATATGGTAATGTCTACTCTTAACAATATAAGAAAATGGCTCTTACCTACTCTCATAATGGTAAATTATGCCAATGAGCTAAAACATGAAAGGGAAATGTATGTGTGTTTGTGTGTGTGTGTGTGTGTGTGTGTGTGTAGTATATTTGGAATGTTGGAATGACATAATATTAGTATTAATAGCTGATGTGTTGACAAAATTATCTGCTAGTCTCTCTGCCCCCGACAATAGCTGCCTCTCAGAGGAAGTGAAAAACGGAGAACTAATAAGGAGTTCTGCAGAAAGGTGATTGGAATTAAAAACCATATTCCACTATCAACAACTTCCCACATACAACAGATAATAATTAACATTACATTTTACCTATTCAATAACAGATATAATAAAAGTGATATAAAAAATAAAAGGAATGAAAGACAAAATGTTATAATATCTATAGGTTTAAAAAACAAATTTAAGGGACTTATATTTTCTAATAGATGACTCTAAAGAATATCAGTTATTGTTTCATAATTTATAGACACTTCTTTTTCAATAGCTTATAATCATTATTTTGAAACTATTACAAAAACATTTTAAGTGTACAAATCAAGGTAGAAAGAAAAAGAAAAGCTAAAAGATTTTCAAAGTCAAGAAAAACAAAGGTAAACTTGCTTCGACATATTTTAAAACATGTTATAAATCCATGTAAATGGTTGAGTTTTATACAAAACAATAAACAATTCAGCCAGTCAGAACAGAAGTATCACTGAGGGAACTTCTTAAGCTAACAAAATATCTGTAGAAAATTGATAGCATCACAAACTGTTGAAAAATAAGAATTATTTTAAAATTGCTAAGAAAAAGGACAAACTATTTGAACATATATACAATGATAACCCCCACCCACCATTGCATGAGCATAAGACACATGGAAAATATGAAGGAAAAACTTGTCTGATCTCAGGATCAAGATGGATCTTATATCCATCAAACAATTAACATAAGCCACAAAAATCCACCATATAATTTACTTTTCTTTCAATGATGCACAAGATTTAAAACAAGTAAAATAAAAACATACACAACAAACAAATAAAAAAATTTCATAGATATCACAAACAATGTTAATGCTCTAGGGAGTTTTGAAAACCAGTTTACTCTGATTTTCCTATGGGAAAGTTCATTATCAAAAAATCCACAAGAGAAGAACTGCAATTGCCAATAGCATATGACAAAAGTTTCCAAATTACCATTGATCAAAACACATTATAGTATACATGGAATGACATTCATTGTTGTGATATACATGATAGCACAGATTAAATGACACTTTTATCTTGCCAAACAGAGAAAATGTTTTAGAAAATAACATCCAGTATTCATCAGGGTATAAAAAAATGTTCAGTTTTGTAGTCCCAAAATAGCAAAGCAATAAAACCTGTCACAACTGCAGTTTTACAATATTTATCACGGTATCTTCTTAAATACGGACCCCTTAATAGATGAACTCTAGGTATTAAAATGAAGAAAATAATTAATATCTAAGTAATTAGTTATAAAGGAGAATGCTCAATTCAGTGCTATTTTGATAGCAAAATATAAGAAATAATGGGAAAATAACAGTAGCGTTATAGAATAGTATGAGTAGAAAAAGATTTAGTTAATGGAGCAATGTGTATTTAAATCCAAATTTGGTGAATCTATACAAATTAATATTAAAGTGATTTTTGAAAATGCAAATATTTACTAAGAATGAGAAAAATTGCTAGAAATTTTAAAACGTTGAAAAATATCATAAACATGAAATTTACAAAAAGAAAATATTTTCATTAATTGACGCCTTAATGCCTTTGATATTATGATGTGAAATAGTGTTGCATAAAATAAAATATTGATTGTGGCATGACACTAAAATCAAATCTGATCCAATAATACTGTGTATAATCTAAATTATGGAATATACATGTACACATATAAAACAAATTTTATATACGTTGCTATCTTATAGCTTCTTTCAGAAGTTAAGGTATGATTAAATTTCCCTTTTATGTTTTTATTTGTTTTCTAAATTATCTATAAATTTTTCTAATTTTCTTATAATAAATAATTATTTCATAATCTGAAAAATTAAACAGCATCTTTTAATAGAGTGAGTTAATCTTCTTTCCTTGAATTGTATTCACCAAGTGTAAAGGGAAAAAAACAACTAGAAAGACAAAGTTCAAATCTTTACCTTCTTTTTCCCCATAATCTTCAAATATTTTGATATGATTCTTTGGTGTTTGCTAAAGCACTTCTGGACAGACAAGTAAAATAGTATGTCAAATCCTTGAAATAACAACACTCCTGCTGTTTCCATGAATTGCCTGAGTCTTCTGATTTCCTCTGCAGAAGAAAGGGAAAATGCTCTTGTTCAATTTTACTTACAAATAATCCATTGAGATTTCAACTTTTAAAAGTATATAAATAAATCTTGACTTCCAATATCTGTCTGAATACTGCCTAAAACCGAAGACCAGTATTTGGCCAGTGTCCAGGGTATGCATACCCACCTAGTGTGAAACTTCTAACGAAGAGTGTACAATATTGTAGAGAACTTTAGCAGCCTATCCAGAATAACATGTACAAGGGAGTCCTGTTACTACACAAAAATTACACCTTAATAATATTTACACATAATATTTCAAAGTTTATCATATTCCTTAAAATATTCCATATCTCAAAAATTAATATGAAATCATTGCATTCTCTTTACAGGCAATAATAACTACCACCCATTGTGAACATTATTTTATTCCATTCCAAAGAATCTTCAAGTGAATATGAGCTACATACAAAGAAATAATTTATATAAATAATATATATGTGTGTGTGTGTATATGTGTGTGTGTGTGTGTATATATATATATATATATATATATATATGTAGAAAGAGAGAGAGAGAGAGAGAGAAGAACTCTTTCAGGTAAACTAAAATTAAACTTTCTAAAAAAATACAAAATTAAAAGCTCAATAACCTTCAACTTAATTTTATTTTATCCAACTTTAATTTTATTTTATCCAACTTTAATTTATTACATTTAATATAAATAAACAGTGATAAAAAATTTAAATCTATCGTAGTTCAAAGTAAAAGCTCTCCTCTAAAAGCACTTTATGAACTATATAATTTTCAACCAAGATCAATTATATGGCATGCTATAGCACACTCGTAGAGTAGCATTATATATAAGTGAATATTAATCTACTTTTATTGACAAAAATATTGAGCTTTACTATAGATTTTTAGAAGACTTTTGCTATTATAATGTAATAACTAAAGTTTTATGGTATATATATTGTGGAAAAGTAAAATTTTCATGGCTTTCTCAGTGTTTCTATACAAGTTTCAGTTTCTTGAGTACTGGAAATGTATACAGTATAAAGATAGAGAATACTTGCTTTCACTTCCGTTAGAAACATTTTATTTTTCACATGTAATGAAGATTAGATCAGTAGCCCAATTAGCAAGCTAACTGCTTCCATCCAAAAAGCTTTCTCTTGTCTCTTTAAGAGTCTAGTTTACATTCCCAGATAGGCAACTAGGTTAGAGCATTATTTTTCTTCCAAAGAAATTCTCTCAGAAAGGAAAGGGAGAAAATAATATCTTTCCCTTTTATAAATGGAAGAAGTTAATATTTTCCCAATCCTTGGCTATAGAGAGAGCTCACAATGTCTGTAGAATATTTTTTCAATTTGGCTTTCAATAATATTGTTGTTCAGGGTTACTGGGTATGGGTGGACAGACATTGGCATGTTACTTCAAAGGATTGTTGATTGGGCTGTGAGCATAATAAAGCTCTTTACTCTGAGGCACATTAATGTACTTGATATATACTGTGCAAATAGGGTAATATTTCAGGCTTTTCACAGTTTCTGGCATATATTTAAATATTGCTTTCCATTTATCTTTAAATAGAGTCATTTGTTAACAGGGAGGCTATTAATATAAAATAGTCTATTCGCAATATTTTCTTTGGATATTTTTAAAAGTTATTTTACCCCAAATAGTAACCTTTCAAGTTGTGCTCAAACATATTTTATGACATAAGAAAGCCCCAAAAGATAAAAATTGATCATGGATATAGTGAAGATTTCTTAATTATAGTAGCATAAAAACAGGCAGCATAATTTATGATGGCTCAACCTCCATTTGTAAGTTGTAGCCTAGAGATTCTATCTCACAATTATTACACCCCCTTTTTTTTTTAACAGGAAGCAAAATAAATTAATAATATTATACTAACATTTTTCAAATGTTCTGAATTACTTATCAGAGGCCTCTAAAATCAAAACATCTATTACTTGTTTGGTAAGTAAAGCAGAATGGAAAATCCATCAAAGCCAAGAAGGACTTTTTTTTAAACTAGAAATACTAAAATGAAATGCTTGATTTGAAAACAGCTATAATCTTGCAATAAATTTTGTCTTCGGCAATATAAAAGGATTATATTCAGTTCTTTAGGTGTGAATATTAATAAGGTACAGTACTATAATTCTGATTACTTAAAAATCTTGAATGTTGATAGGATTTGTTCAGATCATGCAGCTAATAGATACTCTATAAATTAATATCTCAAAATTATAAATAACAGTTAACACTTACAATGTACTTAAATAATCAAAAATCAAAGTTCTATTTTTATTTACATTTGAAAACTGTAATTCTAGCTTGTATATTTCATATTCTAGTGTAATGATACATGCAAGTCATAATCACATACAAAGGAATCAATAATCCAGGCAATATTACAAGCTAACTGTGTAAATCTAGTTCTAATATATCTACTTGCATATTTTCATTTAATACTCAATAAATTATGAATCATTATAACTCTTTTAAATATATTTCCATATTCTTATGAACACAAAACTACATTCTAAAATTAAGAAATCATATTTAATATATTTTAAGTATGCTTTACAAAATAATCCTTGAGAACTAGAACACTCTTCATGACCAAATGAAAAGATACGTTAGCAGAAAACAGATCAAAATCATATTATACTTTCATTTACATATAGAGTTATTTGTCTGTGCCATAAATATTTTAAAGTATATACTTGGTAACTTTGACTTACAATCTACATGATGATAAATAAGTTGTGTGTTACAACTTCCATTGTATGTACACTGCACATACAACTTACAAAAGACCTATTGTCAAGGTCAAAATTGTGAAACTAATGACTAAGATATTTCTAATATTTTAAAAGATTTTCCTATATTTTCTATTACATCTTTCTCCCCTTTCATTGCCTCATCTACCCTCCCTAAATAGGTTTTTGTTCCTATCAATTCCCTGACACATTTCTTAATACCCAGTCTCTGTGTTGCCAAATTCAATGATCATTACAATAACCTCATCTCAATAGATCATTCAGGAGTGATTGATATAACTGATCTTTCTTAAAATACTTTATTTTCTTGGCTTCTGTTACACTGCTTTCTTCTGACTTTTATTCCTCATCCCTGGTCAAACAAGAAATTGTGTTTGGCCTTATTCAACTGTAATGTGTCTCCTCTTCATTCAGTTTCTAAATGTGGGAATGTCTCAGGATTCTGTCCTGGAATGACCTCTCTTCTTACCTGCAGTGTCTTTTCAGAACCCACATCCTAAATATTAATCTGTATACTGATTAATTTTATATTTTGATGTCTCCAATTCTAACCCCATCTGTGTATATTAAGTTTAAATATTACTATGATCTGAATCTTTGTGACTGGCAGAAATTTATGTTGAAATTTAATTTTCCTTGTGGTGGTTTTAAGAGATGGAAACTTTGGAATTGAATTAGATCACAAAGGCACTACCCTTATGAATGGGATTAGTGCCCTTATAAAAGTAGTTGAAGTGAGCTGGCTTGTTCCTTCTGCCATGTGAAGGCACAGCAAGAAAGTACTTTCTGTGTGAAAAGGGCCTTCATCAGACATTGAATCTTATGGTATCTTGATCTTAGTCTTCACTGCACCCAGAACTGTGAGCAATACATTTCTATTGTTTATAGATTACCACAGTCCAAGGTATTTTGTTATAGCAGCCAAAAAACTAAGACAAATATTCAAATGCTATCTATCTAAGTAGGCAGATGAATCTGTGCAAATCTGCTCTTCTCAGTCTTCCATTTCTCAGTAATTGGCACTGTGACCCTTTTGTAGTTAGAATAAAATTAGCATCTGCTTAATTCTTCCATTCTCCTCCTTTTCTTATGTACTCTGTTATCGGATCCCACAAACTCTACATCTACAGCTTAACCAAATTCCCCATTTCTTTACCTTATGTGACTCTCTAGCCCCAGTGATTCTCCTTTCTTTCCTGGACCAGTTCAATAGCCTAAGTGGTTTCTCTCCTTTTATTCTTCCCAAATACTTTCTGCATGAAGCAAATAATCTGTTTAAAATATATATTGGATTTATCAGCTATATGCTTGAAAATTTTTAGTAGCTTATTACTCATTGGAAATAAAACCCAATCCCTCTATCATGGAATACAAGGGCTGGCATGAATAGGCTTTTAGCAGCATCTCTTACAACATGCACTATCACTTTCTCCTTCACACACTGTCCTCTATCCACTATGTTTTTGATTTGGTTTTCCATCTGAGAAATATGTTAAACTCATTCTTATATTGGAGCTTTCACATTGTTTCTTCTTCTTAGGAGTCTTTCCTCTGATTCATTCACAGATTGACTCATTTATTATTTACATTTATTGTTTATCATCATAAATTAATAGAAGTTTCATATTCTTGTGTCAAAGTGAATTTCCTTTAGCACCAAATGTCTAAATTACAATGCCTACCCAACATCTCAATCACTAATTTATCACTCTCTTTTATCTCTATTGCCTGAAAACATATTGAAATTTTCTTGAATGCTTATTATTTATTTTCTTTCTCTTACCTACTGTAATGCCTGCTCCAGGAAAGCAAGAGCCATGCATGTCTGTCCAGGGCAGTATCACCAGCATGTGAACATAGTAGGGTCACAAAAATCTTTGTTGATTTAACAGACATAGTGCTTGAATTTTCAAAAAGGCAGAGACATGAAATTTAAAACAACTGCCATGATTTTTATTTTAAAATAAATACTTGTGTAATAATTGGCAAGACAAAAGTTCCAGTGAAAAGTCAATGAATTATAAATAGAATTTAGAGAAAAAAGGGAGCTGTTTCTCATAAGATGGAGAACTATATCTTTGTTTCTGTGGCAATATTTTTAATTGCTGTGCAACGTTATTATTGAAAATTAAAATCCTTAAAATAAATCATTCAAAATAAAATAAATTTATGGCCAGTACAAATTTTCACCTTTGTTGATTTTTTTTATGATTTTCTTCTCAGCTATATTCCCTCTCATTATACCTAGTACTTATTTTTATTTGCTTATTGATCAATTCCTCAACCTAGTAAACTCTATTAAGGATATTAGCATATACTCTGGTTTACCACTGTTGATGCACAATGAAGCATAAAGACTACATATAAAAATTGCTCAATAAATGATTATTGAATAAGTGAATTAAAATGTGATTGTAGGCCTGAAATACTTAGTACTCCAGTATCAGTTATTCTTGCCATCTTAATTTTACAAGATTATCACCAATTCCATAATTTTTTAACTGAGTAGAAGTGATTTCTCCTTCACTGAACATTTAAGATTTTTGCATGACTCTTTTTTTGAAACACCTATAATATTATACATATTTTTGTCAAATATATAGCAAAACAGTTAGTATGTTCTTTCTTTATTGGAAATAATTCGTATGTCTATCATGAGACTTTATATTGGCATTAGTTTTTTTTTAAATCACTAGCAAAGGGAGTTCAAGTATGGCAGAAGTAGTTTAAAGAAAGAATGAGTTAATTATTAGGTTAAATCATTCATTCGTAAATGCTATAGAGTGTTACTTAGAGAGGGGATTTCTGGCTTCTATTTGCTGCCTGTCAAGTGGCCACACTTCTGTCAACAGTGAGTTAAAGTGCACTGATAAATCACAGTGTTAAGGCTGTTTCCAAATATCAATCTTCCCAATATAGAACCCCTTAATGTAGTACTATAAAAGAGAAAATAAAGAACATATGCATTTGCTTGTCTTTTTTCTTAGGAATTATCTGATAAAATAAATCACTCTTAAATTGCCAATGAGAACTGTACATCAATAGTACCTAATCATGAACAGATCTCATTTAATTTGATAACATTTCCAGCCTTTGGCTGGGAGAAGTGGGGTGTCAAAGATTCTCTTCCATCTTGTCAGCCTAAATTCACTTATATGGGCACTCTATTGCATAAACTGAAATAATATTTTTCAAAAATATTCCACAGGAGAGATAGAGAAGAAGAATTCCTCAAGGTCAAAAGATACAAGGTTTCAGTTAGAACGAGCAGTAAGTTTTAGTGTCTATTGCACAGAAAAGTGACTACAGTTAATAACAATGCATTGTATATTTCAAAATTGCTGAAAGAGTAGATTTTAATGTTCTCACCAAAAAATAATAAGTACTTGAGGTGATAGATATGTTAATTAGCCTAAGTTAATCATTTCACAATGTAAACATATGTAAAAAACATCACATTTTACCTCATAAATGGAAAACAAAATAAAACAAAAAAAAAAAGGATTGATCCACTTGGTAAAGAAATAAGGCAGTATTTTGACCTAGAAAAGCAAGAAGAATATTTTTGTACAATAAATTATAAAGAGTCTTATTTCTTCATAACTAAAAATAGAATTAATTTAATTGACTTAGGTGAAGTCTAAAGCATATAAATAAATGAAAATAAGAATGAACGTAATTTAGGAACAAAATTATCAATGAAGGTGTTGATGAAACAAGTTGGTGTTTTAATTTTCCTCCAGTACTACTGACTTCCTTCAGACAAGGTGTTTGAAAACTTTTTCTGTAAAGGGCCAGGTAGTAAATATTTCAGGCTTGAAGGCCATAGGATCTCTGTTGCAACAGTTCCACTCTCCTTGTTGTAGCAGAAAATGTAGCCTTAGATAAATATGTAAATTAATAACTGTGTTCCAAATACACTTTATCTACCAAAGCAAAGAGAAGGTCAGATTTGACTATGGATGGTGGCTCGCTGACCACTGCTTCAGGCAATAACTATGGTAATTATGAATTTTTCCAATGTTTTAAACTTATTTGCAGAAATTATTACACAAATAATTGATGTTTAATAACCCTTAACCATGTTTGAATTATTGACATCCCACAGAGAGAGCGAAATATTTGTTCCAATGAAGAGGATGATAATTATGATAGAAAACAAAGTAACATGTGAGCTCATTAACTGAATAAATATATACCACTACGAATACTAGTTTGAATAATTACATTGAGAAAACCAATAACAACATATGGGTACTTGATATGCAGTGGATTACATTCCATTTGGTCATGAATTTATTCTCTCTGGAGTAAACATTCTGAATAAATTGTAAGCAGTTGAAAACTTTTGAATGTACTGATTTGTCAATCACTGATGGTGCAAAAGTATGCATTGTGTCATTCGTGCTTCATGGCTTTGCACACACTATTTTATCTTCCTGGATGTCAATTCCTTCAGTTGTTTCTATGAAAGCATGACACTATGATCATATTAACAAAATTGGAAACAGGAAATTCAATTGAAGGACAATAACATTGACATTGATATCATATCCCAGCTCTGTTCTTTTTGACATCAGCTCTCTGAACTTCAGAAAGAATTTTCATGGAATCTTGGCAGTTCATCCTCAGTTGATCAATGATTTTGTTGAGTTTCAACCACAGCACTTTTGCTTATATAAAACCTTCTTACTTGTTTAGATGTGTGATGCTTACTGCTGCCAACTAAAATGTAAGTTCCATGAGAAGGATTATTGTTTGTCTTATTAAAACAGTGCTTTTTGACTGGCATGTACTTAGTATTTAAGGGAAATTCTAAACTTGCTAAAGGAAGCTGTCATCTATTTTTCTTTCACCCATAGTATCCATTATAGATAAGTTATTTATTGAAGAAGACCTAGACAATGCTTACTTTGGATTAGTTAGAAATGTCTTGGATTTCCTTAAATGTTTCTAATGATGGATTTTTAGTGTCATAAGGCTGAATGAAATAATATCCTTTAACTTTATAGATTAGATGTCCTTTAGGTTGATGGATAATTTTAGGCCTCAGAAATTCCCCTATTGTAGTTTACATACAACTTCACTATCCAAGATTTGTCTGTCTCCCAAATTCACGTTAGTGTTCCAGCATGAATTTCCAGCTTCCACTGATCCATTTGGAAGAGTAAATAGAAAAGCAAATTGATTTTAACTTGAGTGCCAATTCTTATGGATTGGTAGTGGCTCTTTAGAGCATTAAGGTGAGAAATATTCTGAAGCTACATCTGGGTTCAGCTGGGGAAGAGTGCCTTGGAGGATTAGCGATGTTGTTTGGGAAAGAGGAGATGAGGCAGTAATATGCACACCATGTTTTAGAATGGAGCATAGATGCATTATTCTAAAAGCACTTTCCAAAAAGTGAGTATATTACTATTGTTTAAATAACACTGGTGATTTCCTTTTTACATGCAAATGGATATTTACTTTGTTCTTTCCATTCCTCCTCTTTTCTGTTGGAATAAAGATGTCTAGTATATTTTAGTCTTACATTAGTTATTAATATGAGCATCTTTTGCTTGATCAAATTCTTAGACTCAACGGCCATAAATAGATTAAAAACTTAATGAACTGTGTATCTCAACTCTATTCTGTGTTAAATTTTAAATAGTTATCTAATAGTTACAGGAAAAACAAATGTTAGCTGATGAAATATTAACAGCATAGTAGAAAATATGAAAACATAATTGAATAACAATGAAAATGATATTAATATCAGATCATGTCTGGACATTTGTACTACCATTACATTATTTATCATGGATGTCAATGTTTTAATGGCCATCTGTTCAATATACAAAGTACTACATGCCATTAAGATACTAAATTACTATCAAATGCAAAAAAAAGAATTCATATATCTTGCATCCCAAGCATGTACTTATATTAGAAAATATGAAATAAAAATTCCTCTCAGGAGATGGAAGTTATATGTTATCTGTGTGAGAGTTATCTTCAATTGTAAAATTTCAAATTCCATTTATTCTGCTTTATTTCCATGTCACTGGGTGTGAAATTTATGATATGGAGTTTGGAGCCTATTAAGTGTAGAAGAGAGAGATGGTGTGACAGGGTGAAGCAAAAACTTGTATGTGGAAGAGTTTGAAAATATATATATGTGTGATCACATTACAAAAAAGATCACTATCAGTTAAATCTACTGGTTTTGGGTCAGAGAGAAAATTACCTGCATTATAGTGACCCTGTAACCGACTAATTTCAATTATTATTTGCTTGAACCTTCTTCATGAATGTTACCATCCAATTTTCATCTGTTGCAGAGTTTATGGAACTTAACTTCAAGACTACTTTTTAAAACCAATCAAAGACAAAGATAAGTCCAAGTCAAAAAAAAAATCACTATAAATTCATAAAATGGGGACCTTTTTAAAATAAAAGAAACAAGATTAACATAACCAGTCATCTTCTAAAAAATAATTGTCAAATATGGATGAGCTGTGGTAAACAATTATATACAAACAGACACACACAAACACATACACATGCACCTCCACATTTGTTCTATTTTGTCCTCATTGAAGATGAATTTATTTCAATATTATATTTCTTTGAAGGCTGGCGTCTGTTAATGAGTGCCGTACTCTGAAGTAGTGTTGATCATATTTGCATGATTTAGAGTGTCCAAAATTTTTTTCAGCCGGGTACGGTGGCTCACGCTTGTAATCCCAGCATTTTGGGAGGCAGAGGTGGGCAGATCACGAGGTCAGGAGATCGAGACCATCCTGGTTAACACGGTGAAACTCGATCTCTACCAAAAATACAAAAAATTAGCCTGGCGTGGTGGCAGGCGCCTGTAGTCCCAGCTAAAGGAGGTTGAGGCAGGAGAATGGTGTGAACCTGGGAGGCAGAGCTTGCGGTGAGCCTAGATCGCGCCACCGCACTCTAGCCCAAGTGACAGAACAAAACTCTGTCTCAAAAAAAAAAAAAAAAAATCATATATATGAAATATAACTTCTAGTACCTTCAAATTATAATTCCGAGTTCTAAATATTTGATCTCACAAGTCCAATATATCTTGTATGTAAAATTTTATCAAATATTTGAGGATTTGTATATATATTGTATTTTCTGCACTTTATTCTCTGAGTTACACTCCCCAGTTCCCTAAAAATGTACGGATTTTTCTGTCACCATGATCAGACTCCATGAATACAACCTAATCTTTTTTCAACATCTCTCCTAAAATGCTATTCTTATAAAGATATACATTTAATAGCAGGGATAAAATCTATAATCCAAGTGTATGTCAGTCAGAGAATGTACTCCAAAAAAATCCAGTCTCTCAATTCTAATAAAAATTCAACATAAGAAATACATTTATAGAGCATAGCCTGAAGGGTATGCAGCCCATACGATCATTAAGTAACTCTAAAATCTATTTTTGGATTAAGTCACACAATTAGAAAATTCCCATAAGATTATCTGAAATCCCTTTTTCTTTGTTTATGGCAGAATCAGATAAAATTGAAGAACAATAAAAAAAACAGTCCTTGGAAATTTGTCACTCCTTTTTCCTTATTTATAGTTAAAAATGTTTGTCATTATATCACTCCGTGTCCATTTAAGATAATGTGTCCCTCTTCAAATTGTGTGCAAGAAATCTCGAAACCATATTTTGGCTCACATCTTAGAAGAGACTAGCACATCACCCAACAGGATTTGTGGGCCAAGATCATACCTAGCTAATTCTCACATTACTTCCTTAATTTTTCCATTTACTTAAAATATTTATGTAAAGCAGCACCATTTTTTTAAAGAACAAGTTGACTAGTGAATGAGAAAATAAAATAAAATAAACCATGACTTGCTTATAGACCAAGACCCTATAGCAGGTAAAGTTACCTACTTTACTTTTAGGACAGTATGAGACATGGTAGTTAAAAAGACTTATGCACATAAAGGCTAGAAGTAGTATTTACCTATGTTTCATGAAAAAAAAATACATTTTTTTTCCTCACAAATGAACATTTTAGCCATCTGTTAAATAGATACTTACTGAATGGTGGTGGCAAAAAGGTAGATATAGCATGGCACTTTCCCAAACTTTATAGCATAGTCAAGAGAGATAAGGAAGTAATCCAGGCCGGGCGCGGTGGCTTACACCTGTAATCCCAGCACCTTGGGAGGCCCAGGCGGGCGAATCACGAGGTCAGGAGATCGAGACCATCCTGGCTAACATGGTGAAACCCCGTCTCTACTAAAAAATACAAAAAAAAACCAGCTGGGCGAGGTGGCGGGCGTCTGTAGTCCCAGCTACTCGGGAGGCTGAGGTAGGAGAATGGCGTAAACCCAGGAGGCGGAGCTTGCAGTGAGCCCAGATCGCGCCACTGCACTCCAGCCTGGGGGACAGACTGAGACTCCTTCTCAAAAACACACACACACACATAAAAAGTTACAGTGACATGCACATGGTAAGTTGAATAAAGGACAAGGAATATTCAGAAAGATTGGAGTGAGGTTTGTAAACCTCCCTAGAAAAAATGACTGTAAGGTGTTATAAAGGAATAAGTGGAAATTAGATAAAGAATGAAAAGGACTAATGCATTCCAAGCAAAAGAAATATAATTTATACCTAGGGGTTGCAGTAAAAAAGCAGGATGGGATTCCTGGAAAGAAAGTAGTCTGGAGATACTAAGACCTGTAAATTGAAAAATAGGGAAAAGTAGTTGCATCTTTTTCTTTGTTCTCCTCATGAACACCGTGTTTCAGTTATCTATTACTGCTTAAAATTCTACCCTAACATTTAGTGACTTAAAATAACAATGACTTTTTCTTTTTCTCGTAATGCTATGAATTGACTGGGCAATTCTTGGCTCATCTCATGTGGCTCCCTCATGCAGCTGCAGTTATGGACACTATAACTGGATTTAGGGAATTCAAGTGGTCTCATTCACCAACTTTCAGCCAGTTGATGCTCGCTGTCAGCTTGGACACCTTAGATTTTCTCCGTGGGCTTTCACTCATCAGTAGACCACACTGGCTTTTTCATAGAATAGTGGACTCAAGTTCTAAGAAGTCCAAGGTAGAACCTGCAACATAGCCTGGATCTGGAACTTGTATAGTGCCATTTTTTTCACATTCTGTTACCCAAAGCATGTCACAAACTGGTCCGATTTAAAGGGAGGGAAAATGGGCTTCATATCGTGATTAAGAAGCAGTAAAGTCTCTTTCCCTGTGAGAATGAAACAAATTATTGAAGTCATCTTTGTCAGCAATCTATTGACACTGCCACTAATAGTCCAGTGTATCACGAATACCATTGTGACAAACCAAGAACAGGAAGGATCATTATATGGGATTGACATGTCCCTCCAAAATTGAAAAGGTTTTAGAAGAGATGGGTGTGAAGGAGGCTGGAGGAAAAAAATTTAAAATAACCAAAAGATGGCAATATGTGTCATAACAATTCATACAGATAGGCTACTTATTTTCATTAGGCATAAATAAATCATATATAGAAAGCAGGTAGTCTAGAGTCAAGTTCTATGAAAAACTGATTGTTTTAAATCTTCATTTGAAGTGTTTGAAAAACATCGACATATTAAAGTCTTTTTTTCTTGAAGCATAAAAAGTCCCAGTTTAAACAAATATAAAAAATAAAAATGTTACTTAAAATTTACAGCACGACTTTCAAAGGAAACAAAAAGCTAAAGAATAAAAATATAATCCTCAAAAATTGTTGCAATTCAAAATATAAAGGACTTTTACTTGATTTATCTTACTTAAAATCTGTAACAACTCTGAAAAGTAAATATTATTACCCTACATTAAAGATAAAAAAACTGTAAGTAGGTACCTTTCAAAAAGCCTGGTATTTCTTATTCCAAATGAGCTAAATCAGAAGAGGAAATTTGGTCTCAGTCTGAGAATTGAGAAGATGGAGAGTCTGGACCATTTCCAAGATTGTCTTCCTTCAGTTGACACTGAATCAGCAAATAATCTGTGTAAGATACACACACAATCATTCAGAAGGATACAGAGGGGATGTGGTTTCTCACACAGGGTGCCTGAAGTTCTGTAGTTAGTGTGAAGTCTGGGGATGCTCTGAGTTTAGAGGACCAAGTAACTGCAGGTTCACTTCCTTAGATAACTTGGTCGGCAAAGAGGCCACATCAGCTCCCAAGAATCTACCTACTACCAAATCTACCTACTACGTTCTTACTATACATGTTACACTAGTCTGGGTTCTATTACCAGGTTTCAAGTTCTGAAATATTTACTTTTTCTAAAAAATTAAATTACTTACCAATTGAGATATCTATAATTTCTAAATCTCTCCTTTTTTTGAGATGGAGTCTCGCTCTGTTGCCCAGGCTGGAGTTCACTGGTACAATCTCGGCTCATTGCAGCCTCCGTCTCCTGGGTTCAAGTATTCTCCTGCCTCAGCCAGCTGAGATTACAGTTGCCCACCACCACACCTGACTAATTTTTGTATTTTTAATAAAGGTGGGGTTTCACCATGTTGGCTAGGCTGGTCTCGAACTTCTCACCTCAAGTGACTGCCTGACTGGGGCTCTGAAAGTGCTGAAATTATAGGTGTGAGGCACCGAACCCTGACCTAAATCCCTAATTTTGATTTTAAATAATTAATGTGAGACGTATTGCATTCAAAATAATGGTGACATATCTAATTATACAGCACCTCTGTGTCACGCTAATAAATTATATGACAAATATACTCACCAGAAAAGATTTCTGTTAGTCTAGCTTATAGATTTAAAGATTTTTTTTTCCGTTAGAATTATGCTTTAAAAGTATTTACAGGAAATATTATGTAGTAAATAAAATATTTTGAGTGTAAGTGAGAAAACCATGTCCTCAAACGTTTCTAATATTTCCTCTTAAATTTGGAAATATTTATATAAAATCTTATAGTAAGATGACTATTACTTTTCTAGGTCGCTTATATCTCAAAATATGGCAAAAAGCAAACACTGACCTTTTCTGTGTTTGAATACAAAAATTAAAAGCTTTCTTATTTTTGATTCTTTACTTTTTGGACCATCTCCAGGGAAGCTCTGCTTCACTACAGATTGAGTGGGTTAACCTGTTGCCCTCAAGACTATTTGTCTCTATGGAACTCTACTCATTCATCCACAAAGGCACCTTTCCCTTCACAGCCATGCAAGCAGAGAAGTTTTTATACAGAGAGTGAATTAATCATGTTTTTGTCATACTGCACACAAAATAAGTCACTTGATACAACAGAGCAAATTGTTAGCTGTAAGTTAGTTCACTCCATTAGAGTTTTACAATACAATTTTAGTTATATTTTTCTAGGAGACAGCCAGGATTGATTGTAAGATAAAATATTTTAATTTTTAATTTTCTAAAATACAGCACTCAACTTCAAAAACACAGTCTAAAGTAACTCTTGTAAGAATATACTATCATATGGAAACAACATTTATTATGTTCCTATCAGGAGTTCTAATGCATTTTCTTGGGCCAAATTGTGAATTATTTAAAGTAATATAGGTGCTAATACTTATATGGGTTACAATTTATTTTAAATAATTAAAACTTTATTGCAATTTTAACTTGTATTCCAACAGTTTACAGTATTTAGTATTTTATGTCAATTGTTTTATCTAGAAAGTGACTTTCTTTTGTCTTATCTTTTTCTACAATCTCGGCTACTAACTACACTGAAATTTATGTAAGCAAATTTACCCTCTTAAAACTTGCCCCATGAGACAGCAGAGAAATAATTTGAAAGAAAATCTCATAAACTATATCTCGTTTTAAACAGCCTAAAGAGATATGGAAACATGGATTCCAGCCAAGAAAAGAAAAAGAGTAATGGGAAGCTAAATTAATTTTAGAAGTTATAAAGGAATAAGTACCAGTAATTGGTAGATATAATATTAGGGAAATTTAGAAATGCACATTTTAAACATTTTTTAAACAAGAACTCCTTAGAAGCTTCCTCTATCTCTGCCTAGTCTCTTACAGACACAATTATCATATGATCATTTTCAAGCAACTTTATTGTCTTTGACTTCCAAGAGAGGTTTTTATGGAAAATAGTGGGTTGAGTGTTTCAGAGTTAATGTATTCTAGCCAGTTATATAAAACTATAATTATCAAAAATGTTTTTTGTTTTTATTTTGATACAACCATGAGCTACTGATCCTGCAAGACTATGGCAAGGAATCTTTTTGTTCTTCAACCCGTTAAGAGTAAGTTTCCTCGATGATGCCCACTCACTCCTGAATACTTAAATACATATCAATTAAAAACCAGGACATTCTCCTGTATAGTCACAAAATGCAGCCATTAACTCAGGTCAGTAACATTTACATAGTTCTACCATCTAGTCCAAAGATTCCATTTACATTTTGCCAATTTTCTTAATGGTGTTATTTATGGGAAAAAGGATAAAGGATAAAGACAGTATCACCTCTTACATTTAGTTGTCATGAACCTTTATTTTTTTTTTAATTCTGTAGTTATTGTTTTGACTTTCATGGACTTAATATTTTAAATATTATTGGATATTGTATTAAATGTATATCTAATTGCATTTAACCGATATGTTGTCATTGTTAAATTCAGCTTATTTGTTTTTCACAGAAATGTCACAGAAATAATGGTGTGTTCTCATTCCTTTGTATTAGATGGTACAGATTTTAATTTGTTCCATTGCTTTTGATATCCAAGTGGGTAGCTTGAGGGAGGAGATAGAGCACGGTAGCCCAACCCCCAGCAATCGTCACCCTGCAGTAACACCATATTGAACAACTTTTTACACAGGAAACCACATTCACAATAACCAAGAAAAGCAGGTGAGCAATCTCAGTGCTTAGTTTTCATATAATATCAAGAAAACATTCCTTGAAGAGGTTGGGAATAACAGTCTGGCAATGTCTATACCACTCCTCCTTCAGCCTCAGGCAACATAGCACAGAGAAAGAAACTGTGTGCTTTGGGGAGCAAGAGCAAAGTGAGTGTGAGATTTTTGCACCGGAACTCAGTCACAGCAAAACACAAACACAGGGCAGAATTATGCAGGTGGCCATGGAGCATTTAGATCATTCCTGAGCCCCAGCAAAATTTTCTATCCCTAGTGGGAGAAACTTAAGCCACAGACAGCTCACCACTGGCTGACAAAAGTGGCCTGAGGCCCAGAATAAATTTGAAGGGAAGTTAGACCATAAGAACTGTAGTCCTTGAAGAAGCTCTGTTGTGGCCCTGGTCTTAAAGGCAGTAGATTTGGGGTGTGGCCCAGTGTGACACCAGCTGTGGTAGCCATGGGAGTGCCTTCACTACCCCTCCCCCAATTCCAGGTGGTGCAGTTCAGGGGAGACTTTCTCTGCTTGGGAGAAAGAAAGGAAAGAACACAGAGGCCTTTGTTTAGTAACTTGGATATCAGCTAACCCAGAGTAAAATAAAGTATCAGGGAGATTCCTGGTGCCTACGACTCCAGGTCTTTGCTCCTGAATGGTGTTTTTAGGCCCACCCTGGGCCAGAAGGGAATCCACTGCCCTGATGGGATGAACCCAGTCCCAGCAGGATTCACTGCCTGCTAACTAAAATGGAAATGGGCCTCAAATGAACATTAGTGGCAGTAGGCCACAGTGGCCATGGGCCTTAGGTGAGCCTCAGTACTATGCTGGTCTGCAAGACCCAGAATAGACAAAATATCCTAAGCAAAAAGAACGACCTGACTTTAAGTCAGGCATTATAATACTTGACTTTAAGTTATACAACATATTTATCATAACCAAAATGTGGCATTGGCATTAAAACAGACACATAAACCAATGGAACAGAATAGAAAATTAAAATACAAATCCACACATTTATAGTTAATTCATGTTATTTTTTTTTACAAAGGTGCCAAGACCATACATTGGAGAAAAGAAAGTCTCCTAATCAGTAATAAATAGCCTACCACCACCATCAACAACAAAAAAACCCACTCAGAAACAGATGAATTTGTGGTTAAGTTAACTGCTACACAAAGATGAACTGGTACCATTCCTACTGAAACAATTTCAAAAAACTGAGGAGGGACTCCTCCCCGACTTATTCTATGAGGCCAGCATCATTCTCATACCAAAATCTTGCAGATACACAACAAAAAAGAAAACTTCAGCCCAATATCCTTGATAAAGTTTGATGCAAAAATCTTCAACAAAATACTTGTAATCTGAATGCAGCAGAACATCGAAAAGTCAATTGATCACGATCAAGTAGGCCTCATCCTCAGGATGCAAGGTTGGTTCAGCATACACAAATTGATAAATGTGATCCGTCATACAAACAGAACTAAAGACAAACACTACATAATTATCCCAACAGACACAAAAGAAGTTTTTGATAAATTTCAACATTCCATCATGTTAAAAGCTCTCAATAAACTAGATATTGAAGGAACATACATCAAAATAATATAAACCATCTATGAAAAACATGACCTCTCTCATGACTCCTATTAAATATAGTATTGGAAGTCTTGGCCAGGGCAATCAGGCAACATAAAGAAATAAAGGAAATTCAAAAAGGAGAAGAGGAAGTCAAACAATCTTTCTTTGCAGACCACATGATACTATATTCAGAGAAATCCAAGTTTTGGCCTAAAAGCTCTT
This sequence comes from Colobus angolensis palliatus, assembly GCF_000951035.1. Taxonomy (NCBI): domain Eukaryota; kingdom Metazoa; phylum Chordata; class Mammalia; order Primates; family Cercopithecidae; genus Colobus; species Colobus angolensis. The sequence continues at coordinate 6,351,480 of NW_012114400.1, read as the reverse complement.
TCAGCTGATAAACAGCTTCAGAAAAGCCTCAGGATATAATATTGATGTACAAAAATCACTAGCATCCCTGTACACCAACAACGGCCAAGCTCAGAGTCAAATCATGGACTCAATCCCATTCATAACTGCACACACTCAAATACTAATACACACATACAAATACCTAGGAATATAGCTAAGCAGGGAGGTGAACTATCTCTACAATGATAATTACAATACACTGCTCAAAGAAATCAGAGATAATATAAATGAAAAAACATCCCATGCTCATGGATGGGAAGAATCAATATCATTAAAATGGCTACACTGCTAAAAGCAATTTACAGATTCAACACTATTTCTGTCAAACTAACAATGACATTCTTCACAAAACTATAAAAAATATATTTTAAAATTTATATAGAACCAAAAAAGAGTCCAGATAGCCAAGGTAACCCTAAGCCAAAAGAACAAAACTGGAGGTATCATGTTACCCAATTTCAAACTATACTGCAGGCTAACCAAAACAGATGCATAGACAAATGGAACAGAATAGAGAACCCAGAAATAAGGCTGCACACCCATGACCACCTGATCTTCAACAGGCTGACAAAAGCAAGCAATGTGGAAAGAACTCCCTATTCTATCAATGCTGCTAGGATAACTGGCTAGCCATATGCAAAAGATTGAAACTAGACCCACCCCTTACACCATATAGAAAAATCAACTCAAGATGAACACTTAAGCATAAAACCCAAGACTATAAAAACCCTGGAAGACAGTCTAGGCAATACTATTCTGGACATAGGAACTCATGACTTAAGAATTCATAGGAATTTCATGACAAAGACACCAAAAGCAAACTCAACAAAAGTAAAAATTGACAAATGTGGTCTAAGTAAACCAAAGAGCTTCTCCACAACAAAAGAAACAATCAGCGGAGTAAACAGACAACCTATAGAATGGGAGAAAATATTTGCAAACTATGCATCTGACAAAAATCTAATATCCAGCATCTATAAGAAACTTACAATTTTACAAGAAAAAAAAGCCTCATTAAAAAATTGGTAAAGAACATGAACAGATACTTTTCAAAAGAAGACATACATGCAGCCAATAAGTATAGGAAAAATGTTCAATAGTACTGATCATCAGAGGAATGCAAATCAAAACCACAATTAAATATCATCTCACACAAGTCAGAATGACTCTTATGAAAAAGTCAAAAAATAACAGATGCTGGCAAGGTTGTGGAGAAAAAGGAATGTTTATAAACTGTTGGTATGAGTGTAAATTAGTTCAGCCGTTATGAAAAGCACTGTGACAAATTCTTAGAGAGCTAAAAACAAAACTACCACTTGACCCAGCAATCCCATTACTTGGTACGTACAAAGGGGAATATAAATCATTTTTTCAAAAAGACATGCATGTGAATGTTCATTGTAACACTCTTTACAACAGCAAAGGCATGAAATCAATGTAAATGCCTATCAATGGCAGATTAGATAAAGATATTGTGGTTCATATACTCTGTGGAATACTATGCATCCATAAAACATAACGAGATCCTGTCTTTCATGGGGACATGGATAGAGCTGGAGGCTACTATCCTTAGTAAACTAACACTGGTACAGAAAACCAAATACCGCATGTTATCGCTTATAAGTGGGAGCTAAATTATGTTAACTCATGGACACAAAAAGGGGAACAACAGACACTGGTTTCTACTTGAAGGTGAAGGGTACTAGGCTTAGTAGCTGTGTGATTAATAATAGTCTGTACAACAAACACCCATCACGCAAATTTACCTGTATAACAAACCTGCACATTTACCCTTATACCTCAAATAAAAGTTAAAAAGTAAATAAGTGACTTTGGGAAAACAGAATATCCTTAAGTTAAAGAATGAAACGAGATAACTGTATCTCATCAAATAGAACAATCAAATCAAAATGGATAAAAGGCTTAAATGTATGACCACTCTAAAACTATTAGAAGAAAACAAAGGGGACATTTTCCAGGACATTTATCTGGGTAGAGGTTTTTTGTATAAGATCTCAAAAGCACAGGCAATTAAAGAAAACATAGACAAATAGGATTAAATCAAACTAAAATGTTTCTGCACAAGAAAGGAAACAATCAACAAGGTGACAAGACAACTCACAGAACAGAGTAAAATATCTGCAAGCTAACATGTGGCAAGGTATTAGTAACTAGAATATATAAGGTGCTTAAACAACCAGGAAAAAAACAATAACGACAACAACAAACAATAATCAAATTTAAAAACAGGCTGGGCATTATGGTTCCCTCCTGTAATCCCAGCACTTTGGGAGCCTAAGGAGGGTGGATTGTGAGGTCAGGAGTTCCAGTGCAGCCTGACCAATATAGATGACCCATCTCTAATAAAAATACAAAAATTAGCTGGGCATGGTGGTGTGTGCCTGTAGCCCCAGCTACACTCGAGGCTGAAGCAAGAGAATCACTTGAACCAGGGAGGCAGAGTAACAGTGAGCTGAGATGGTGCCACTGCAGAAAACAAAGGCAAAATATCTGAGTATACACATTTCCAAAAGACATACAAATGACTAGCAAGTATATTAAAACATATTCAACACCACTAATCATTGGAGAAATGATAATTAAAACTACAATAATATATCATCTCACCTTAGCTAAATTGGCTTTTACCCCAAATTCAGGCAATAATGAATACTGGTGAGGGTGTGAAGAAAGGAAACACTTGTTCACTGTTGTTGGGGATGTAAATTAGTACAGCCATTATAAAGAACAGTGTGGAAGTTTCTCAGGGAACTAAAAACAGACTACTACATGATCCAGTAATCCTACTGCTGGGTATACAACTAAAAAAGACGAAATCGGTATATCAAACAGATACTTCCATTCTCATGTTTATTGTAGCATTATTCACAATAGCCAAAATATGGGATCAAACTAAGTGTCCTTCATTGTGAATGGATAGAGTAAAGATGATACATACACCTAACACAATATTGTTCAGCCATGAAATAATGAAAGTCTGTCACTTGAAACAACATAGATGGAACTGAAAGACATTATATTAAATGAAATAACTCAGTCACAGAAAGACAAAAATTGTACTCGTGAGAACTTTTTAAAAAATGAACTCATGAAGATAGACTAGAATGATGGTTACCAGAGGCTAGAAGGGTAGTGGGGATAGGAAGATAAAAAGTGAATGGGTTGATGGATCCACAGTTAGATGGAAGCAGCAAAATCTAGTGTTTGGTACCACAACAAGGTGACTATAGTAAATAATAATTTATTGTATATTTCAAAATAACTAAAAGGTGGAAATGGGATGTTCCTAACTTCAAGAAATGATAAATTCTTGAGGTGATGGATATCCCAATTACCCTGGTTTTTATCATTACATATTTTATGCTTGTGTCAAAATATTACATATACCCCACAAATAACACAACTATTCTGTCTATAATAATTAAAATTTAAAACATTTAAAAATAAAGTTGATAACCTGATTAAAGTATTATCTGCCATGTTTCTTCATTATACTATAGATTATTGTTTTGCCTTTGTAAGAATTTTGCAGGGAAATAATTTAAGGAGGAGCAGGGGACATTGGTCGACATATGTCGATATTGGTTGACATCTACAATGTTACAGTTAGATAACAGGAAAGAATTCTGGTACTCTGTTTTGCAGTAGAGTGAGTATAGCTAACAATAATGCATAGTAAAATTCAAACAGTTGGAAGAAAGATCTTGGCTTTTCTCACAAAGAAAGAAATTATAAATGTATAAAGTGATGGATATCCTAATTACCATTATCTGATCATTACCCAATGTATACATGTATGGAAACATCACATTGTATCCTACAATAATTTAGAATTTTTAGGTGTAAATAAGAAAAGAATGAATAAAAGAAGGTATTTATTCCTCTTTTCCTCATACATTTATGTCTCTATATATTCAAAACCATAATTTGACACTAATACCTCCAATTTGAATTCAACATTACAGAAATTATTCTAGACTTTTCTCCTCCTTTCAGTATCTTCTTTGACAGAGAGAAACTTGGTTCTCATCATCTTTAATATATTGATTTTATTTAACAAGGTCCTCTGGCATGTAACAATTGTCCAATCGTCATTGCAGTTCCTCCTATAGAGGTGTTTTTACCCTACTTGACTTCCAACACTTAGTAGCTGGTAGCACCCTCATGGTTCTGACACTTGATGAGGGCCACCTCCTGTTACCTCATCACAGAGTAGGTATTCTCCTCATTCCTGCACTGTGCTAAACTCTCTAACGCCAAGCACAGGGAGATTCCTACTTACCAGACCTGGACTAATGACTCTTAAAATGAACTATCCAGTAAGGAAGAAGTGAAGGCAGATGGAAAGGCAAGAAAGAGGCAGGCAGACAAGAAGGCCAGCAGATAACAGAATTGTCCTTTAAAGGCAAAAAATTAGGAAACAAATTTATTTTTCTCACTTGAACGTTTTGTTAAACTTTCTGGTAACAGGATACCTTGAATGGTTGTTTCTCAGCATAGATACTTCTCATATATATCAGTAATGAAGGAAAAAAAAAATGATATAGCTGCCAGAGTGCACTGTTATCTGCTCAGCCCTTCTCAGAAACAAAGCATGTTTCTTTATATGCCAATTTTCCCCTAAATAATCCAATCCAGAAGAGCCTGTAAACAGCAACAATAATAATAACAATGCTACAAACATATTGGCCCTGACTCTTACGCTCTATGGTCCTTGCTCAGTGATTTACTAATACAAAATAATCAATACAATACAATAATTTATTGATAAATCATGACACATTACATTATGCTTTGGAGATAGTTCATGACGACAGAGACTTCCATATATTTCAGATTAATTTTGTTTGTTTGTTTTGCTTTAGTTATTGGGTTGAGGAAATGACTTTTCTAAATATCTGTAAAGCCACATCTTGTAGCAACAACTGTGTGCTCTGTGCCTGTACAAAAATCCAGTTCTATATGGGAGCAATATGTTTGGCCTAATTTTTAAGTGTTTCAGGCAATGTAAGTGAAGATTTATATTCCCTTGTGATCCACTCACCCCAGCAAATCTATAAGGTCATGGTTAGGGATTCAATTCTGAATTACAATCAGCAGTACAAGAAGTAGTTGTCTTCAAAAAAATCTGCAAGATGTTAGCTGTAAATGATATTTTGCTATTTTCAGATTGCTCAGTTTGGGTTTAACTATTTTCTGGAGATGACAAAATAAGTCTTCATAACAGGCTCAGAAAAAGTAACTTGCAACACTGTGTTTCTAATTTTCAGTCAATTGACTTTAAAATGTAAACATGACAGAATTTTGCAGCATAGTAAAAGAAAATAATTTTACTAAATGTATGATTCTACTGAGATTTCTATTTAAAATAATTACCTATATGGATAATACAGGAGAATTTGAAAAGTCCATGCTGCCTGGCTTTCAGATGAGTTTTTAAAAGTATTTTTGAATCTGCAGATTATAAAATATAATTATTTAATTATTCTGAATATATATGTTTGGCTGATGACAGTTGATAACAAAAATATGGTTCATAACACCAATTCCATTTCATTGCCTTCAGTTCATTTTAAAAAATGCCACAACATTCTATTCCACATTAGGTAATTATTTTTTCTTAAAATCAGACTTTATCATGTGAAAAGCACATTCTGGATGCTTACACAAATTTGATTTACTATCTGATTATAGGTATTTCTGATTATAATCATTATTTGGATATTTGGATATAGGATAGCTGGTTAATAATCAATAACAAATCACAGTTAATATGGTCATTTCAGTTGAATACTGCATCTTTACAGCGGAAGAAACAGTGGATGTAATGAGAATGGCACAATCTTGGAAGTAAAATATTTCTGAGTTCTAAATCCCATCCCTGTTACCTATTAGCTCTGTCCCTAGGCAAGTTAATTATCATCACTTTCCTCATCTGTAAAGGGAATAATATTAATATCTACCTAATAGGATTGAAGTTTCATAAAATGATACATGTAAATAACATGGCAGAGTTCCTAGGAATATAATACGGTTTAACATAATACCTTATGACTATTAATAATTGTGCCAGGTAGGAAATTTGGAGGAATATTTACCAAGCAAATGGAAAGCAAAAAAGAGCAGGGATTGCAATTGTAGTCTCTGATAAAACAGACTTTAAACCAACAAAGATCAAAAAAAGACAAAGAATGGCATTGCATAATGGTAAAAGGATCAACACAACAAGAAGAGCTTACTATCCTATATGTATATGCACTCAATACAGTAGCACACAGATTAACAAAGCAAGTTCTTAGAGACCTACAAAGAGACTTAAACTCCCACCGAATAATAGTGGGAGACTTTAACACCTCACTGTCAATATTAGACAGATCAATGAGCCAGAAAATTAACAAGGATATTCAGGACTTGAACTCAGCTCTGGAACAAGCAGAGGTAAAAGGCATCTACAGAACTCTCCATCCCAAATCAACAGAATATACATTCCTCTCAGAACCACATCACACTTATTCTTAAATTGACCACATAATTGGAAGTAAAACACTCCTCAGCAAATGCAAAAGAATGGAAATTATGACAGTCTTGCAGACCACAGTGCAATCAAATTAGAACTCAGGATTAAGAAACTTACTCAAAACTACACAACTACATAGAAACTGAACAACCTGCTCCTAAGTGACTACTGGGTAAAATAATGAAATTAAAGCAGAAATAAATAAGTTATTTGAAACCAATGATAACAAAGGTACAACATACCAGTACCCCTGAGATGCAACTAAAGCGGTGTTTGGAGGGAAATTTATAGCACAAATGCACACAGGAGAAAGCAGGAAAGATCTAAAATCGACACACTAACATCACAATTAAAAGAACTAGAGAAGCAAGAGCAAACACATTCAAAAGCTGGCAGAAAACAAGAAATAACTAAGATCAGAACAGAACTGAAGGAGATAGAGACATGAAAAACCCTTAAAAAAATCAATGAATCCAGGAACTGTTTTCTTTGAAAAGATTAACAAAATAGATAGACTGCTAGCCAGACTAATAAAGAGGAAAAGAGAGAAGAATCAAATAGATACAATGAAAAATGATAAACGGGATATCACCACTGATCCCAAAGAAATGCAAACTACCATCAGAGAATACTCTACACAAATAAACTAAAAAAAAATCTAGAATAAATGGATAAATTCCTGGACACATACAACCTCCCAAGGCTAAATGAGGAAGAAGTCGAATCCCTAAATAGACCAATACAAGTTCTGAAATTGAGGCAGTAATTAATAGCCTACCAACCAATAAAAGCCCAGGACCAGATGGCTTCACAGCTGAATTCTACCAGAGGTAAAAATAGGAGCTAGTACCATTCCTTCTGAGACTATTCCAAACAAAAAAAAAAAAAAAAAGAGGAACTCCTCCCTAACTTATTTTATGAGGCAAGCGTCATCCTTGTACCAAAACTTGGCAGACACAAACCAAAAAAAAACAGATAATAAAAATCAGGCCAATATCCCTGATGTACATCAATGCAAAAACCCTCAGTAAAATACTGGCAGACTAAATGCAGCAGCACATCCAAAAGTTTATCTACTACAATCAAGTCGGCTTCATATCTGGGATGCAAGGCTGGTTCAACATACACAAATCAATAAATGTAATCCATCACATAAACAGAACCAATGATAAAAACTACATGATTTTCTCAATAGATACAGAAAATACTTTCAATACAATTCAACACCCTTCATGCTAAAAACTCTCAATAAACTAGGTATTGATGGAACATATCTCAAAATAGTAAGAATTATTTCTGACAGACCCACAGCCAATATCACACTGAATGGCAAAAGCTGGAAGCATTCCCTTTGAAAACCTACACAAGACATGGATGCCCTCTCTCACCACTCCTGTTCAGCATAGTATTGGAAGTTCTGGCCACAGCAATCAGGCAAGAGAAAGCAATAAAGGGTATTCAAATAGGAAGAGAGCAAGTCAAATTGTTTCTGTTTGCAGATGACATGATTGTGTATTTAGAAAACCCTATCAGTTCCACCTAAAATCTCCTTAAGCTGATAAGCAACTTCAGCAAAATCCCAGGATAAAAAAAAAAAAAAAAATGAATGTCCAAAAATCACAAGCATTCCTATACACCAATAATAGACAAAGAGAGAGCCAAATCATGAATACACTCCCATTCACAATTGCTACAAAGAAAATAAAATACCTAGGAAAATAACTTACAAGGGATGTGAAGGACCTTTTCAAGGAGAACTACCATACTACTCAAGGTAATAAGAGGGAACACAAACAAATGGAAAAACATTCCATACTCATAGATAGGAAGAATCAGTATCATGAAAATGGCCATGCTGCCCAAAGTAAATTATAGATTCAATGCTATCCCCATCAAGCTGCCACTGACTTTCTTCACAGAACTGGAGGAAAAAAAAAAAAAAAAAAACACTTTATGGAACCAAAAAAATAAAAAATAAAGTCTGTATAGCCAAGCCAATCCTAAGTAAAAAGAACAAAGCTGGAGGCATTGTGCTACCTGACTTCAAACTATACTACAAGGATACAGTAATCAAAACAGCATATTACTGGTACCAAAACAGATATATAGATGAATGGAACAGAACCGAGGTCTCAGACACAACGCCACACATCTACAACCATCTGATATTTGAGAAACCTGACAAAAACAAGCAATAAGGAAAAGATTGCCTATTTAATAAATGGTATTGGGAAAACTGGCTAGCCCTTCCTTACACCTTACACAAAAATTAATTCAAGATGAATCAAAGACTTAAGTGTCAGACCTAAAACCATAAAAACCCTAGAAGAAAATATAGGTGATAGCATTCAAGACATTGGCATGGACAAAGACTTCATGAATAAAACACCAAAAGCAATGGTAATAAAACCCAAAATTGACAAATGGGATCTAATTAAACTAAAGAGCTTCTGCATAGCAAAAGAAACTACCATCAGAGTGAACAGGCAACCTACATAATGGGAGAAAATTTTTGCAATCTATCCATCTGACAAAGGACTAATATCAAGAAACTACAAGGAACTTAAACAAATTTACAAGAAAAAAACAACACCATCAAAAAGTGGGCAATGGATATGAACAGACACTTCTCAGAAAAAGACTTTTATGAGGCCAAGAAACATATGAAAAAAAGCTCATCATCCTTGGTCACTAGAGAAATGTAAATCAAAACCACAATGAGTTACCATCTCATACCAGTTAAAATGGTGATCATTAAAGAGTCCGCAAACAACAGATGCTGGAGAGGATGTGGAGAAATAGGAATATTTTTACACTGTTGGTGGGAGTGTAAATTAGTTCAATCATTGTGGAAGACACTGTGGTGATTGCTCAAAGATTTAGAAGCAGAGAAACCATCTGACCCAGCAATACCATTACTGAGTGTATACCCAAAGGATTATAAATCATTGTACTATAAAGACGCATGCATACATATGTTTATTGCAGCACAATTCACAATAGCAAAGACTTGGAACCAACCCAAATGCACATCAATGATAGACTGGATAAAGAAAATGTGGCACATGTACACCATGAAATACTATGCAACCATAATAAAGGATGAGTTCATGTCCTTGGCAGGGACATGGATGAAACTGGAAACCATCATTCTTAGCAAATTAACACAGGAATAGAAAACCAAATACCGCATGTTCTCACTCATAAGTAAGAGTTGAACAATGAGAACACATGGACATAGGGAGGTGACTCTCACACACCAGGGCCTGTCAGGGGGTATAGGGTTAGGAGAGGGATAGCATTAGGAGACATACTTATTGGAGATGACAGGTTGATGTGTGCAGAAAACCACCATGGCATGTGTATACCTATGTAACAAAGCTGCACGTTCTGCACATGTATCCCAGAACTTAAAGTATAATTTTTTTAAAACCACGGTGTTTGTTTTGGATAGCAACAAAAATCAATTTACAGTCCATTTTCACTTTCTTCCTCTACTCTAGAAACTTTAAGCAGCCTAAAGATTTGCTTTCCCAGTTTCTTTATAGCTAGAACTGCTCATAAGACCCTGTTGTGTCCAATGGGATAAAACCAAAATATAAGGTTTCTAACGAAACATTTTTAAAAGGAACACACTTGGATGATCGAGACTTTGGGTCTTTATTCGTTCTCTTTTCCTTTTTTTTTTTTCTAATACTTGGAATGGGGATGTGATGTTTGAAACTGTTCAAGTTACCTTTAAACTGTGGTGATAAATGTCACTTTCAAAAGATTTCAACAATGGAAAAATAAAGAAACGGAAATTGTAGAAATCGTTCTTTGAACAACAATGTGAAAAGCAACCCATCTGCTCCAATATGACTTTACTAAACCAAGAAACTCTTGCTCAGATAATGTTAAAAATTACATTATTATTAGTTTCAGGAACATCCTCCAGTCTGGTTATCTGAACAATAGACTAATCAACTAGTCCTCATTTCTCCCTTTTCAGGACAACAGACTATTCAAGCCCACTAATCAACTAGCTGTCTCTTCTTCAAGAGTCCCTTCTAAAGCCTTGCCTCCCTATAGTCACTAACCCTTAACTATTGTATCTTGAACTTTGCCCAGTCTCAAGCAGGCCCCAAATCAAGAGAATCATCTTGAATCAGATATCAAAAATCTTAAATTTGATATCTGTCTGTCTGTGGCCTCCTGACTCTAAGTAGCTATTAAGAAGCACTCAAAGTAGTGGTTTCCCTTACTACATTAAATAGTAAACTTGCCTTTGTGGTAGGAAGAAGGTATTTTAGTGGACTTTTCTGGGACCTAGTCAACAAATACTAGGGCTTGATTGCATACCATGAGATTCTTGATACAAGTGAAATGAATCTCTACTAAAGTTTAGTTTTGTTATTTCTTCCTAAGCATGTCTCTAACAAATGGTGTACTTATTATTACAAATATGTAATAATATGTAAGGATATTATATGTAATATGTAAGGATAGCACAGTATTTAACACATAATCAATGAATGTTAGTTTTCCTTAATTTATGACCAACCATTAAATGTTAGTTCATATAATCTTCATAAAAGGATTTTGAGAGACCAATTTTTAAAAGTATATTTTGTCCTGTCATTCAGAACTTGATTCGAACATTCATTCTGTCACCTGCCGGCTATGTAACTCTGAACCCATTGATGAACTACTAATTAAGCCCCAGTTTCTGCATAAAATTATCACAGCTACTTTACTAGATTTTTGTAAGGAAAATAGAAAACATGTCATTATTAAATATATGTAAACTATTTAGGATAAATCTTAGTTCTGTTGACAAAGAGAATCAAACACTGTTAAATATTTTAAGAGATTTATTCTGAACCAAATATGAGTGACCAGGGCCCATGACACAGTCCTCAGGAGACTCTGAGAATATGTGCCCAGGGAGGTTGGGGTACTACTTGGTTTTATGTATTTTAGGGAGGCATGGAACATTGATTGAATATATTTAAGAAGAACATTGATTTGGTTCAGAGAGCCGGGACAACTCAAAGCAGGGGCTTCCAGGCTATAGGTAAAGTTACATATTTTCTAGTTGACAATTGGTTGAGTTTATCTGAAGACCTGAGATCAACAGAAAGGAATGCTCAGGTTAAGATAAAGAATTGTGGAAACAAAGTCTTATTGTGCAGAGGAAATTCTCAGATAGCAGACATCAGAGAGAGCACAGGTTGTAAAATGTTTTTAGGTTGTTGTTTGTTTTTGAGCTAAGTCTCGCTCTGTTGCCCAGGCTGGAGTATAGTGGTGCAATCTTGGCTCACTGCAACCTCCGCCTCCCAGGTTCAAGTGATTCTCCTGCCTCAGTATTGGACCTAAAATGCTACCTGGCTTTACTTGATTTTTCTCCTGGATCTGGAAAGGAAGGAAGGAAAACAAAGGGGAAAAGGGATTCTCTATAGAATGTGGATTTTTCCCACAAGAGACTTTACAGGGCAATTTCAAAATATGGCAGAAAAACATCTTTTGGGGTAAAATATTTTGATTTTCTTCCTTATTATGCCAGAGTCAGATTGGAAAGTAAGTCACTATATACAGAGTTAAATAAAACTCATCTGATGAGAATTTATGGTTTATAGGACATGACTCCCCAGATCCCATAGATAGGAATTTGGGCAAGATAAATAAATAAATAAATAAATAAATAAATAAATAAATAAATAAATAAATAAATAAAAAATAAAAAAATCAGAGTTTAGTCTTCATTCAATTTATTAAGTATACAATTTGTTATGCTTTCCTACCATATTTTCATTTTCATGTTTTTTATGGTTTTCCCCTTCTATATAAAAGTAGCCTACTAAAGTCTAAATCCTCTATTCTAAATTAGTGTCTTCTTTCTCCACGCTAAAAAAAAAAAGCAAGAATTTCAGCCCTCTGTGAATCTGTAGAAGTTCTGATATTAATTTCTATTAAAAATGTTAACAACTATTAAAGTATAATACAGGTTAAGTATCCCTTACCATAAAACCAGAAGTATTTTGGATTTTGTTTTTACTTAGATTTTGAACTATTTGCATATACACAATGAAATATCTTTGAGATGGGACCCAAATCAAAACACAAAATTCATTTATGTTTTTACCTACATTATACACGTAGCCTGAAATTAATTGTATTCCATATTTTAAATAATTTTGTGCATGAAGCAAAGTTTTGGCTGCATTTTAACTGTGACCCGTCACATGAGATCTGATGTGGAATTGTCCACTTGTATCATCATGTTGGCACACAAAAAGTTTCAGATTTTGAGGATTTCAGATTTTGGAACTTTGAATTAAGGACACTTAATCTGTATGTTATTCTGCCTAGGATTCTTCCATTTCTAATGTTAGAGTCTTATGACTTTTACAAGACAGCAGAATGATTTCTTCATTGTCAGAGAAGAATATATTTTACTCTCTGAAATTGAAGTTATACTAGGTAAACATTTATGAGTCCACATGTAACTCTAATATGTCTATAATATATTAATATTTAGCACTTCCATGCATAGAGTTAGCTATTGAATAAATACATTAAGTCTGCAAAAGGCCAAAATATTTACGTTTATATTTACCAGAGCTACAAAAAAGTGGGCTTTGGACATATTACTTTATAAAGATCATAACTGACTTGACTGCAGTTTCATCATCACTTTCACTGGTTCTTGTCTGAGAATATCCATTTCTAACTGTTCCTTTTATTTATATCAGCAATATGGCAACAATACAATTCAAAGAATCTTCCCCACATTTTTGCTTGTATAAACAATAAAATCTTGCAAAACAAAATATTGAAGATATTTAAATCCTGGAAGTTTATATGCTTAGTTTCAGGTATTTTTAATTACAATTATTAGTTATAACAGCAAGATCTAGTTAAAAGGGTAAGAATTATTTGAAATAGGCCAGAATTAGATCAGAACTCAGACATTTTAAATTTGTTTTGAGCCACCCTGTCTTGGTTTAGATAAGTGTTTCTCAGGCTTTGTACTATTGACGTTTGAGCCGGATAATTCTCTCACTGGGGAGCCACTGAGTGGATCATAGGACATTTGGTAGCCACCTTGGCCTCCGCTTGTTACATGGCAGTAGCAGCACCCTGCACCCTTTTGTGACGATTATAAACATCTCTAACTATTGCCAAGTGTACCCTGAGGGTGAAATCACTCATTGATAACAACTCATTTACTTTACACATTTTTATAGTTGCCATGTATCATTTTTTTGTTCACTATTAGAAGCTTTATGTACTTTAGGAACACATTACATCCTTCTAATCAAGTTCCATTTAAAAAACTTATCTTAACTTTAATTTTTTTTTAGTTGTGAATCCTCTTGCACTGTTATAGAATGTCTGTACTGATATAAGGACACATGCCTGGGACATAAATTAGGACTGTCCTAAGGAAAATTGGGAAATCATTCAGGTCACAATGGCCTCCAATGACAAAAAATATATTTAACATTCCCTCAGAGATATTCAAGACTTCATCTTTCAGTTACTCTGTTTTTCTTCTATTCATGCTAACATTTTTCCACTGTTTGTTCATCCTTAATATCTGGTTCCTATTACTCGTGGATTCCATCACCTAATAGTGTCTGCTTAAGGCCTTTTTATTCTGTGTGGTATTACCGACTTTTCTATTTCTCTCACTAAATTCCCAAATAGAGAGGAGCTGGGTGCTTTTGTCTGTGTTCAATGTACAGGATAATCTTACCAGTCCACTCCATAGACTTCAGGTCTGCCTGTAGAGGAAGGCCTTTCACGACAGAACGCGGGTTTGACCAGCTATGGCTATTTTTAAGAAAGCTGTCTGTTAACATTTCTTTTCATTTGAACTTGGGTCAAGGAAGGCACTCTGAGTAGTCTGGATTTAGGGTGTTATTACAGGCAGACATCTCAGCTACCTTATCTGATATAGATAAGATTTGAGCATTGCTTTTTTTGTCACTTGAAATTCAAAATTTTAATAAAGTAATATTGTTTTACCCTTAAACTTTTCAGCAAATCTCCTGAGAGAGGATTCTTGTTTCTCTGTTCCTCTTAGTGTGAACACCTTCCTTAGGCTTTAGAAGAGGGATTTAACAAACATTGTTGAGGTCGCAAGGACAGTGAAGGCTTAGCAGGCTATTGCACTTGGCAGTATTCATTCACTGAGAAGAATAAAGAGGAGTTGCCCTGGTATAAAGAAATAATTATTGCCCAATATTGCCATATCAATGACAGCATGAACCATTCTATGTACAGACACTTAATTCATAGAAACTCATATTTAACCAAATTGTTTATTGAATATAAGCAGCAGATTTAAAAACAAAAAAACCTAGAGCATGAGTGTTTTGGAGAGGCAACACATTATTGGGCAAATCTTCTGAGTTTGAAGTAAAGAGAAGTTGAATCAAGGCATGTTTTACTTTTAAAATGCCTTTAAGTTATTGATAAGGCTGTGCCTTATCAATTTATTCAAGGCTAGTTTCTTCTTATATCTTAACTTAATCTCAAAATATTGATGTGAAAATCTTACGTTACTCTCTAAATATTGATATGAATAAACAAGGTCTATGAAGCACTTCCCAAACTGTGTTTACTATGATCATCATTAGGCCTTCTTGACTGTGAATGATAAAACTAAGGTATACATTTCAATTTCCACTTTTTCTTATGATTATCACATAAGTTGGATGTGTGCTGAAAATGACTAGAAAAAGATACATATATATAAACATATGTAAAAAATATAAAACAATCCTTTTTTCCCCCCATGAATGCTTCAACAAGGAACATTGCTAATGCTCTGGGAAGCATCAAACCAGGACTAAACAAATCTTTTTTTTTATCTTTCTGAGAAACTGCTTTGTTATACTCAGGGAATTCTCAAGGTAACTCTGAAATAATTCTGCTATTGTTAGCATCCTTAACTTATTTTTAAAAATGGTAAGGCACCTACATCCTACTCTCTTAAAATATTCTAGGTAAATAGGTCAACGATTTAATCTGGTCTAGAAATTGTTTAGTCTATTTTTCTTTATAGAAAACAATTTTTCTTTTTCTTTTCCTTTTCCCCATGATCAGGAGCAGTGGCTCACACCTATAATCCCACATTTTGGGAGGCAGAGGCAGGTGGATCACTTGAGGTCAGGAGTTCAAGATCAGTCTGACCAACATGGTGAAATCCTGTCTCTACTAAAAAATACAAAATTAGTCGGGCATGGTGGTGCATGTCTGTAATCCCAGCTACTTGGGAGGCTGAGGCAGGAGAATCACTTGAACCCAGGAGGTGGAGGTTGCAGTGGGCCGAGATAGTGCCACTGCACTGCAGCCTGGGCAACAAGAGCGAAACTCCATCTAAAAAAATAAAGAAAGAATAGAGAAGGTGGCTAAAGAGAAAGTTATAATTCTTTTAAGGAGAAGAAAAGGATAAACTAAGTTACATTGTTCTTCACTCTATCAAATTCACAATATTAACTAATTTATCTTGAGCAGTCAACATGGATTTCAAAATGTGGCTGAATATTTCAAAGTGTTTCTTGTCCTATTTGTATCGTCATACCCATAAAAATATAAAAACACATCGTTGTAATTATTTAAGCATTATGCTTTTTTAATTTTTCCTGTGTTCTCATGAAAGACAGGCTTGCCAGAATTTTCAATCTCATGATAGCTTAGATAAAATGTACATCTTCATATTAAGTAAATTTAATCAAATAAACTTAAGACTTTGACTCCAACACAAGCTGCTAGCAACTGTTCACGTGCAGCTACTATCTGAAAGAGCAGTCAGTATAGTGGTATTTTGACATATATTGCCACAGTCACATAAAAATTTGACATTTGGTCATATGCCTGCTTTGAGAAAATCCTATGAATATTTCACGGATCACGGTGCCTAAAAAGCAAAATCAGAAAAATATATATTTATTTATAATTATCAGTAAGGGGAGAATAACAAAAAAATCAGAACATATTAAAAGCAAAACTAGAAAATACTTAAAATGAAACCAAAATAATAAGGAAGTATAAATTTGTGTAAGTAAATTGATTTTGTGAATAAAAGTAAAAATATATTCGTAGGATTTCATGGAGTAGAAGGCTGCAGCCAAAATAGAATGAAAAATGAGTATTCTGTCCAAATTTGGTTAAGGTGGTGTCTACCCAGATCCATCCCAGTAAAATTACTATTTTACACATTATAGTGAATAATTAGCTTGCAGGGAGATAAGTTAATTTGAGGCTATGCAAATATTCTTTTCTTCATCATACATTTTTCCTCAAATTTTATTATCTTTTTATAAATCTTATCTATATTAATTATCACTATGGTGTTTGCCTAATGATATTTATACTTTCATTATTCCTTCTATATTTGTTAGTTGAAATTCAACTATCTTGAAGAGCTTTGATTTCTTTCCTGTGTATTTGTTTACTCAGTCATTAATTTCTATCAGTATGGATTCATGGATATATATTTTATTCTGGTACATGACACATTTCTATTTTTTTTTTTTGCTCCAATTGTCTCAGGTTTAGTTATTAGAAATTCCTTCAAGTAAGTTGTCTTTTCAGTACAAACTAACATTATTTCAGCCATATTTTACTTGCTAGTGACACAAGTTTTTTCAGGTTTATCTTGTACTTTCTTTGCCCAAGCCATGGAGTCAGCCATTTCTCCAAAGACCCCTAGTTCCCTTTGTGGGAGATTAGAATTCAGAAACTGAAATCTGAGTGCTACATATGTTCATTGCTCTAGGGTGTCACAGCTTCTAGGCTCTCTTAGTTAACAAAGCTAGAAAATATACAAACAGCTAGTTGCATATATAAACCTATATCTGTATTTATGTCTGTATATAACAGTACATGCATCAAAACCATGACTTTATACTATGTCCAAGCTCTCATAATTGCTCGTTACTTACTCATTGATTTGGCTTGACCAAATGTTAGTCAAGATTCTCTTCTCCTCACAGGCTGAACTTTGTCTTGTACCTAAGCTTTTAAGCAAGCACTGAAATGCAGAACATTCTCTTTTGATAGCTCACTCCAAGAATCAGCTGACCAAAGAAAATAAAAGTGTTCTTTTAAAATGTGACTCTCATGTCATCTGTTTAGCCTGTTTCTTATGCCCCACTTCCCACAAACTTCTTGCTAGCTCTGTGTACTTCCTGCTAGCTGTGTTTACCGTTCCTTATAAAATAAAAGCCTTTTTCATTTTGATTTTGAGATTTGGTCAATCTTAGGGTTGGACTATTCTCCCTGTTGCATAGTGCCCTTCTATCTATCATAACACAGCTAGCCCTTGAAGAGTGGGAGGTTAGGGTTGCTGCTCCATGCCAGTCAAAATTACACATATAAGTTTTTCTCTCTTTTTCAACTTTTATTTTAGGTTTGAGGGTACATGTGCAAGTTTGCTACACGAGTATCAAATCATTATAAAAACATCCTATTAAATAGTTTTAAAAGGTGCTTCTGCACACTTTAAAGTTATAAGATCCCTCATAGCTTCCTTATGTCTCTAAATGGAGAATGAATTAATCATATTTTTAGATTGATGACTTTTATGGACATTTAAGATGCAGAATTTGGAGACTTACTAGCATTTTTCTTTTTTATTTTTGTTTTGGGTTTACGGGGTACATGGGCAAGTTTGTTACATGGGTGAATTGTGTGTCACTGGGTTTGATGTACAAATGATTTCATCACCCAGGTAGTGAGCATAGTACCCAATAGGTTGTTTTTCAAACTTCACTATCCTCTCAGCCTCCACTCTCAAGTAGGCCCTGGTATCTGTTATTTCCCTCTTTGTGTCCATGTGAACTCAATGGTTTGTTCCCACTTATAAATGAGAACATGCAGTGTTTGGTTTTCTCTCCCTACATTCATCACTTAGGATAATGGCCTCCAGCTGCAGTCATGTTGCTGCAAAAGACATAATTTTGTCTTTTTTTATGTCTGTACAGTATTTCATGGTGTATACATACCACATTTTCTTTATCCAGTTCACCACTAATGGGCATCCATGTTGATTCCATGTCTTTGGTATTGTGAATAGTGCTGCAATGAACACATGAGCACATGTGTCTTTTTGGTAGAAAGATATATATTTCTTCGGGTACATAACCAGTATTCGGATTGCTGGGTCAAATGGTAGTTCTCTTTTAAGTTCTTTGAAAAATTTTCATACTACATTTCACACTGGCTGAACTAATTTACGTTCCCACCAATAGTTTATAAGCATTTCCATTTCTTTGCAACCGTGCTAGCCTCAGTTAATTTCTAACTTTCTAATAGCCATTCTGAATGGCATGAGATGGTATCTCATTGAGGTTTTGATTTGCATTTCTGATTTGTGATTTTCAGCATTTTGTCATATGCTTATTGGCCATGTGTATGCCATGTGTATGTCTTCTTTTGAGAAGTGCCTCTTCATGTTGTTTGACCATTTTTAATGGGGTTGTTTTTTGCTTGTTGATTTAAGTTCCT
>NW_012114400.1:6320878-6330280 GCF_000951035.1 Colobus angolensis palliatus | reverse complement strand
TGCCTCGTTGCTGTGGGTAGGACTTCTAGTATTCTGTTGAATAGGAGTGGTAAGAGTGTCATCCTTTACTTGTTTCTTGTTAGGGAAAATAATTTCAGTCTTTGATCCTTCAGTATGATATTGGCTATAGCTTTATTGTAGATGCTTCTTATTATTTTGAGTTATATTCTTTCCATGCCTATTTTGTTGATGACTTTTAACATAAAGCAATGTTGCATTTTATAGAGTCTTTTCTGACTATTGAAATGATCATACAGCTTTTTTTTTAGTTCTTTTTATACAATGAATTACATTTATTGATTTACTTATGTTAAACCAACCTAGCATCCCAGGAATGAAGCCCATTTGGCTGTGGTTGATTGGTTTTTTTGATGTGCTGCTGGATTCAGCTTGCTAGTATTTTGTTGAGAAATTTTTTATCTATGTTAGTCAGAGATATTGGCCTGAAGTTTTCTTTTTTTTCTTTATGTCTCTGCCAGGTTTTGGCATCAAAATGATGCTGGCCTCATGGAATGAGTTAGGGAGGAGCCCTTTCTCAACTTTTTGAATAATTTCACTAGAATCTGAACCTACTTCTCAAGAAGTAGGTCTTCTTTTTATGTCTGTTAGAATTTGGCTATGAATCTGTCTGGTCCAGGCCTTTTCCTGGTGGTGGGTTTTTTATTACTGATTTAATTTTGGAACTCATTATTTGCCTTTTCAGGATTTCAGTTTCTTCCAGGTTCTGTTCTGGGAGGTTGTATGTTTCCAGGAACTTATCCATTTCTTCTAGGTTTTCTCATTTGGATGCATAAAGGTGTTTGTAATAGTCCTTAGGGATTTTTGTATTATTGTGAGGTTGGTGGTAATGACATCCTTGCCATTTCTAATTATATTTATTTGAATCTTCTCTCCTTTTTCTTTATTAATCTAGCTATTGGTCTATCAATCTTATTTATTCTTTCAAAGCACTGACTTTTGGTTTCATTTATCTTTTATGTGACTTTTTGCATCTCATTTTGTTCAGTTGTATGGTTTTGGTTATTTCTTTTCTTCTTCTACCTTTGTGCTTGGTTTGCTCTTGTTTCTGTTTCCCCTAGGTGTGATGTTAGGCTGTTAATTTGAGATCTTGCTGACTTCTTGTTGAAGGTGTTTAGCACTATCAACTTTCCTCTTAACATTGTTTTAGATGTATCCCAGAAATTCTTGTACATTTTGTGTTGGTTTTCATTAATTTCAAAGAATTTCTTGATTTCTGCCTTAACTTTATTGTTTACTTAGAAGTCACAAAAGAACAGGTTGTTTAATATACATGGAATTGTAGTGGTTCTGAGACAATTTCTTGGTATTGATTTATATTTTATTCTGCTGTGGATTGAGGGTGATGTTGGTGTGATTTTTAGGTTTTTTAAAATTTGTTGAGAATTGATTTATGGCAGAGCATGTGGTTGATATTAGATTATGTGCTGTGTGCAGATAAGAAGAGTCTATTTTCTGTTGTGGTTGGGTGGAGTATTCTGTAGATGTCTGTCAGGTCTATTTGGTCAAGTGTCAAGTTTATATCCAGAATATCTTTGTTAGTATTCAGCCTTGATGTTCTATATAACACTGTCAGTGATGTGTCAAATTCTCCCAATATTATTTTGTGTTATTCTAAGTCTCTTCATAAGTCCTTGAGGTCTTGTTTTATGAAACTGGTGGATCCTGTGTTGGATATGTATATATCTAGGACGGTTAAGTCTTCTTGTTTAATTGAACCCTTTATTAGAATGTAATGTCAGTCTTTATCCTTTTTGATTGTTGTTGGTTTCAAGTTTGCTTTGTCTGAAATAAGTACAGCAACCCCTGCTCTTTTGTATTTTCCTTCTATTTGATAGATGTTTCTTCATTGCTTCCTTTGAGCCTATGTGTGTCACCGCATGTGAGATGGGTCTCTTGAAGACAGTGTATAGTTAGGTCTTGCTTCTTTTTCCATCTTAACACTCTGTGTCTTTTCAGTGAGTCATTTAGCCCATTTACATTGAAGATTAATGTTGATATGCTGGGATTATGTCCTGTTACCATATTTTTAACTGTTTGTTGTGCAGGATTGATTGTGTCATTGCTTTGTAGTGTCAGTGGGCTCTGCATCTCAGTGTTTTTATAGTGGCAGGTACTAGTCCTTATCTCCATAGTTAGCACTCCCTTAAGGCCTCTTATAAGGCTGGCCTGGTGGTTACATATTTCCTTAGCGTTTGCTTTTAAGAAAATGATTTTATTTATCATTTGCTTATGAAGTTTAGTTTGGTGGGACATGACATTCTTGGTTGGAATGTCTTTTATTTCAGGATGGTGAATATAGGTCCTCAGTCTTTTCTTGCTTGTAAGGTTTCTGCTGAAATATCTGCTGTTAGCTTAATGTGGTTCATGCCACCTGTCCCTCCTCCATAGCTGTCCTTGGGTTTATTTATTTACTTGTTTATTTTGGTGTTGACTTTAAAGAATCTGATGACTCTGTTTCTTGGGGATGGTCATCTTGTGCAGTACCTTGCAGGGGTTCTCTGAGTTTTCTGAATTTGCATGTTGACCTCTTCAGCAAGGCTGGGGAAACTTTCATGGACAATATCTTCAAATATGTTTTCCAAGTTACTTGCCCTCTCTTGATCTCTTTTAGGAAAGCCAGTGAATCATAGGCTTGATCTGAGAAATATAATCCAATATTTCTCAGAGGTATTATTCATTTTTTAATTTTTTTCTCTTCATTTTTGCCTGTTGGTGTTTATTTGAAGGAATATTTTTAGAGGTTTGTGATTCTTTCCTTGGCTTTGTCCGTTCTCTTATAAATGCTTCCAATTGCATTCTGAAATTCTTGAAGTGAATTTTTTTTGCCTCCAGAAGTTCAGTTTGCTTTCTTTCTTAAAATGGCTATGCCATCTTTCAACTATTAAATAGTTTTACTCTGTTCCTTTTATTAGATTTCAACTTTCTCCTGTATGTCAATGAATTTCTTTGCCATCCAGATTTTGAATTCTATGTCTTTTCAGCCATTTCAATCTGATTAAGAATCATTGCTGGGGAGCCTGCGCTCTTGTTTGGAAATAAGAAGTCACTCTGGCTTTTAGAGTTGCCAGAGTTCTTGTACTAGTTCTTTCTCATCTGTGTGTGTTGATGTTCCTTTAATCTTTCAAGTTGCTCTCTTTTGGATGAAGCTTTTTTGCTTTTATATTCTTTGATGCCCTTACAGATTGGACTGTAGTGTATCTTGGGTTATACCAATTACAGTCAATTGTCTTCATTTCTCGATGCTTTTGGGCTGGGGAGCAAAGCTCAGTTCAGCACTCCTGGGTTATGTGCTATAGTGCTGGAGGGCTGGGAACAGGCATCTAGCTTTTTTATCTGGCATCTTGAGTTTAATCACTTGCTGCCCCGGTGGAGCTGAGGTGTTCCCAGTTTGCTAGCAACAGTAAGATGGGGGCTGCTGGCAAAAGCACTCTGGAGGGATAGTAGGGCATCCAAACATGCATAAATATTGGTGAGGTCTAGCAAGGAGGCTGCGAGTGGAGGCACGCCTGGTGGGGAAGGCTGTGGGTGAGTATATACTGGGCAGTGGAGGAGGCTTAAGGTGAGTGCACACTGGCTGAGATTCATCTGCAAAAGCACTCTGATGGTTATGTGACATCTGCTGGTCAAGGAGCTCTGGCAAGCTAAGGCTGTGCTGTAAGCAGCTGTAGCCAGACAGGAACCCTGGGAGAGGCCAGCAGATAAAGGGGCACTTAGATGATACTGGCCCCTTCCCAGAGGCAAGACAGCCTTACTCTGTCCAGATCCTGAAGCCAAAAAAGACTAGAGCCACCTACAGGAGTATGGTGATCTTTAGCGGATGAGTTCCTATGGCTGTGCTCTACTGCAGCCATTTCCATGTCAAACTTTCTGGGAGCTTCTCGGGCTGACATCCTCTCTCTGCCAACTCTCCAGACAGTTCTCCCTATCAGCTCAGATGCCTAAGAGGATCCTGGGGTCTCCTACAGCTAGGATCCAGGAGGTCCATGGCTAGAGTGAGCCATTCCATGCCTATTTCACTCACTGCTCCCTTAGGAGCTGCTCAGGGACAGAAGTGAGTCCTGGAGCTCAGCCACCCAGTGCAGTGCTCCCAGCTTCCTCACCTTTCAGACTGGGATCTGTGTCCTTCCTCTGTCCATTTTCAGTGCCTTCTTTCCAAAGATCTTTTCAGAGTCCCAGTCATTTTGATAGTTTGGTGTCTTTTGGTGGGAGAGGCTCTTCCTAGCTGCCTCTAATTGGCTATCTTTGCTACATACAACTTTTGAATCTCTCGGAACGTAACTTCTGATAGCTTACTGCTGACTGGAAGCCTTACTGATTACAAAAAATAGATTAACACTGATTTTGTGTGTTATATATATTATATAATGTGTTATTATAATAAAGCTAAAAGAAAAGGAAAGACAATGTTATTAAGAAAATTATAAGGTAGAGAAAATACATTTATTATTCATTAAATGGAATTAGAGCATCATAAGGTCTTTATCCTCGTAGTCTTCACAATGAGTAGACTGAGGAAAAAGAAGAGGAGTGGTTGGTCTTGCTGTGTCAAGGGTGGCAGAAGTGACAAGAAAGGCAGTCACACTTGGTATAAATTTTATCAAAAAAAATTCACGTGTAAGTGAACTTGTGCAGTTCAAACCCATGTTGTTTCATAGTCAACTGTAGTGTTTTGAATAAAGTCTTTACATTTTAGTCTGGCTTGCTTTTTTTAAGTTCCACAATTGATACAACTGCTAACAATCCAATACTACAGGTGTTTGAATTAATCAATTAGATTACCATATTGAAAAAAAGTCTATAATCTTTTACACTTTATATTGTTTTCAAGATATGTTTGCAATGAGATAAAACTTAACTATTATTAAAACTCAAATCTGTAGCAATGGTGGTATTTTTTTAAATGGCTTTAAATGGTATTTCTTTAATTTTATCTTGTTTTTCCATAGATGATTTGTTTTCCATCAGTACCTTTCTCTGGTGACAGTGAAAAAATATTTTTGAAAATCTATTTTAAACTTAAAGTTAACTTCTAATTTGCTTGTTGATCAATTCATTTACAAACATCCAATCTCTAATTTAAATGAGGTGTTTCTTTTTTTGTTCATTATCCGCCTCTTCACTCTCCTGGTTCTCTCTGCAGAAGAACTGCCTCTTTGTTTCCACACTGGTACAGCAGTAATAAAGGCAATGGCTTCCTTCTAGTGGTCCATTGTTTGCTCTGTAGGCATAGTTGATTGCAGTCTGCAAATGGTGTAGTTTATATTTCCATCTTTTTTTTTTTTTTTTTTAATAGTCAAATCCCCAGAGAATTTCCTGGATTATTTGGCCTAATCATAACTACTTTCAGTTATAAACATTGCTTTGTGAGTAAATGTTTTGCTGTCTGTTCAGCTTCCTATTCCATTTGTCCACAACCAGCTGCTCCTTTGAATTCTGGTTCTTATATTGGACCTCCAGAAAAAGTCATTAGCTTTCAACTCAGCACTCATGTCACCTGGAGATTTAAGTAGAACAGGAAGCTAAACTCAAGAGAACTTTTAAAGTATCAGTTATCGCTCCAAACAAATTATTGTGACTGTGTCTCAAACTTTTGGGATGTTTGGGCAGGACAGCACAAGATGCCATCTTTATGCAGAATCCTTATCAGAGACCTGAAAAAAAATGCTTCTTTCTCAGGCCTCAATATTATCACTATGTACAGATGCTCCTCAACTTATGATTGGGTTATATCCCTATAAACACATCTTAAGTTGAAAATACTGTAAGTTGAAAATGTATTTAATACACTACTGAACATCATAGCTTAGCCTAGCTTATCTTCAGTGTGCTCAGAACACTTATATTAACCTACAGTGGGGAAGACTATCCGACAACACAGTCCACTGTGGGGTATTGATTGCTTACCCTTGTGATCACTTGGCTGACTGGGAGTTGTACCTTGCTGTCATTTCTCAACAGCATAAGCAAGAATTGTACTGATTTCTACTGGATAAGCATTACTTTCCAACTACCTTAAAGTCAAACAATTATATGCTGAACCACTGTAACTCAGTACTAGTCCTTGTCCTTATGCAATCTTCTCTTTTCCTAGAGAAGAGGACAAAGGGAGGAAGTCAGGAGGCACATTTTGACTGCAACATATAGTTCACTTCTTTTTGTTTAAAAAAAATCTTATTATTTTATTAAACAATCTTTTATAATTGGTTTCTATATGATATTGTTTCATGGTCTTGGTGTCAAAGATGGGAGAGAGAATTTCTATAGATAAATTATAGTTGGTAGGTAAATAAATTATAGTTTATAGACAAGGAAAATCCTCCAGGTTTAGTTGTCTGTGTAGTAAAAGAGGAAAACTGGAGGTAGCCATAGACATCCACATTTGTCCCTTGGTATCCATGGGGAATTGGTTCCAGGACCCATGTGGATACCACAATCTGAGGATGCCCAAGTCCCTGATATAAAATGGTGTAGTATTTGTATATAATCTATACAGGTCCTACTGCATACTTTCAGTCATGTGTAGGTTGCTTATAATACCTAACATAATGTAAATGCTATGTAAATAGCTGTTATACTGTATTGTTTAGGAAATAGTAACAAGAAAAAAATTCTGCATATGTTCAGTACTGACAAAATTTTCTCCAAATATTTTTGATCTGCAGTTGTTTGACTCCCCAATTGCAGAACCCATGAATACAGAAGGATGACTGTATATACAGGTTTATATATTATTATTTAAATGTATATTTTTATTTAGCACATTATTTTTTAAATCCTGTCTTATAAGATTATTTCTATTATACTATTATAATAATTCTACATTTCATGTAAGAGGCAAAATATTACCTATGTTCTGTATTTCTACATGTTTAATTCCATACCCTTTCTCACTTCCACATCTCACTCTATTTAGACTAGCCAATGGATGTCCTGGGGCAACTAGCAAAACAACAGGTATTTAGAGAGATAAACATAGAAAAATCATAATTAAAAATGAATGTCCCCATTGCAAATCAAGAAGCAGCATAAGTTAACTTTCAATATCTATCTATGTCTCTCTCTCTCTCTCTCTCTCTCTCTCTCTCTCTTTCTTTCTCTTTATCCATCCGCCTATTATCTGGAGTACTAATAGAAAACTCAATTAGAAATAAAAGTGGACTGAGAAATAAAATAATTCGAAAAACACTAAGTAGTTTACGTGAATAAATAGGTTTTCAAATAGTGGTTTACTTTGGAATACGAAAGGTCTAACTTCACCTTTACCAAGTTAGAAATTTAAAAATAATTTGTAGAAAGTACTTTGCTTTTTAAAAGTTTAGTTTCTACTTATATAGAAGAGTCATAAAACATTTTAAAGTTTTATGTTATAAAGGTTTTGAAAGAAAAATGTCCTTGGCCCATAATTACGTTTCATTTCATAACCTGTTAGGTCCTATATCTCAGCGTAGTTAAAGACCTGAAAGGGTAATTTGCATGTTTTGATGGGAAAATCTTAGAATGGAATTTTAATATCCTTCTGCACTTGATTAAAATAAAGGTGAAAACTTGAATCAGTGCATTAAATGTCTATAACTCTCACCTCTTCTCAGTATACAGGATTTTATAGCTTTACTAAAATAATTCCCATGTCATAAAGGTGCAGAACTTAAAAAGTCATTCTCACCTGTTTGTGCACACACTTGCCCATTCTCCCAGCAGTGTTCAGGAACAGTCCATCTGTTCTTTTGATTTGACTTTTACATTTTTTCTCTATTTTATCATGTCTAAAGCCAAATAGCTAAATGTATTTCACTTCTTTTTTCAATTTTTTCAATTCAATATGTAATATATTTAAATATTTAAATACTTTTTTAATATTTAGTCAATCACGATTTATAGATAATCTACTGTGATCCAGGCAATGTCCTAGATGTTTAGAATATGTTAATAAACAGGACAGCCAAAAAAAAAAGGAACCCTATCCTCATTGAATATTCATTATATTTTACATTTTAAGCCCTCCATTTCTTCCCCTCTTTGGATAGATATCTTTCACAAAACACAATAAATCATTTCGTATCAATCATGTTACTTCACATGACTTCAGAATAGTTATAAACAACATCATAGAGAGTATTCAAGGGTGGCAACTTTTTGTTTACTCTTGTAAAATTGTTAGCCATGTCTGGAATTTGCTTTAGAATTTCTAGGTCTAGAGGATTTCCACTGGTCTCATTAGAACCATATGACAGGCAAAAGAAGTTTGAATTTTCTTCATTAAAGATAAATACTAGGAGATCCAAAGACTGAGAACAACCAACAAAAATACACACACACACACACACACACACACTCTTACATACATATTGCTATGCACTATGTAAAGACTGACAATAAAGGCAGTTTGAGAAAACATTGTCTTTGGCTGCTACAAAAATCTAGCTCTAATTCTAAATCATATGAAAAATTTTCAAAACAGATGTTATTAGCTAGCTTTTCATCACAATCCCATTGCTTATTATTTTAAGATTTTGCCTACCCTATATTTTTATTTTTATTTTATTTTATTTTATTTTTTTTGAGATGGAGTCTAGCTCTGTCACCCAGGCTGGAGTGCAGTGGCCGGATCTCGCCTATCCTATATTCATTGCATACTTTTCAATTGGTGGTTTCACATCAAATCCTTCTTTTTCTTTCTTTTCCTTCTCCTCTCCATCTCCTACACCTTCTCCTCTTCATCTCCTACACCTTTTCCTCTTCTTCTTTCCCTAATTTCCCCAAAGAAAATATTTCAGACTAAGTAAAAGGAGTTTCTAGGTGGGCAGTTTCGAAACAGACTTTGTGATACGCAATTTGTCTGCCTAGAAAATACGCTGGATGTATTATACATTAGTGATACAGATGCTAATTAAATATGCATATTTTGTGCATGAATGCACTCACTAAAAAAGGGATGAAACATGATAAGGATCACAGATGCACAAACAAGAGTGTTGATTTAAGTCTTGTCTCAGCCTATTGCAGAGTATTATATGATGGATTAAATTATATAAGTAAGGAAAAAACAGTGCCTGGCTCACACCTAATAAAAAATAGGAACCAGAATCATCATTATCATTATAAACAAAACCACTACAACCGTTGTCATCATTTTAAAAGGAACAATGGGACTTTATATTGGGTGAAAGAGCACATTTTTTTTAGCACATTATTGCAAATGTGTCTATGAATCATACATAAATAGTCACATGACAAAGTTTTATTTTGTTTTGTTTTGAGATGGAATCTCACTCTGTCATCAGGCTGAAGTGCAGTGGCACGATCTTAGCTCACTGCAACCTCCGCCTCCCAGGTTCAAGCAATTCTCCTGCCTCAGCCTCCTGAGTAGCTGGGACTACAGGT
>NW_012114400.1:6307432-6320783 GCF_000951035.1 Colobus angolensis palliatus | reverse complement strand
CTACCCTATATTTTTATTTTTATTTTATTTTATTTTATTTTTTTTGAGATGGAGTCTAGCTCTGTCACCCAGGCTGGAGTGCAGTGGCCGGATCTTAGCTCACTGCAACCTCCGCCTCCCAGGTTCAAGCAATTCTCCTGCCTCAGCCTCCTGAGTAGCTGGGACTACAGGTGTGCACCACCACACCCAGCTAATTTTTGTATCTTTTGTGGAGATGGGGTTTCACCATGTTGGCCAAGATGGTCTCGATCTCTTGACTCGCCTGCCTCGGCCTCCCAAAGTGATGACAAAGTTTTAAATTGACACTTAGAAGGGAGTATTTAGACTCCTGAGTACTGCATACAAAATGTATGCAGGAGTACTGAATATATTTTCTTTTGTTGATAAATAATTCAGGATTTCTAGATTTAAATAACATACCACAAGCAGCCCTTGGGCAGGCTTTTCAATTTTCCTGATAAAATATCTATGGAAACATAGAACCGGATGAAAAGTCACAACCCTAAAAAAATTTAAAATTCCATGCAAACTATTGGTAGAATATAGAGAAACTTTTACTGTCTTACTATGATTTGAAGATGAATTTAGACAGAAATAAATGATTTCACTAAAATTCAAAGACTTTTATTAACCAGAAAACTCAACAGACTCAACTGGTCTTGGATAATGTTGCTCAGTTAAATTTCACTTTCTCAGAGCCTTTTCCCCTCCCAAATTGCCAGAGGCTTTTGGTAAAATGCTATTTCCTTCACACTATTTCTCTGATAATGCATTTCATGTTGATCTGCTGGACTATCTCTGTCTCAACCCTCTTTGTTTCTCTATCACAAAGTATATGCTCCTTTAGGAAGAAGATGATGATCTATTCTGGTTCCCATCCCATCCTCAGAGTTGGGTGCAGTGCCTGGCACAAAAGAGAACAGCAATTGGTATTTTTGAATAATTACTTTTTCCCTATCAAACAGTCTTATGAGTGAGAGAACAAGTGAGATAGGAGGACAGAGCAACACACTGCATCTTAAAAATTCTTCCCCAAAAGTCAAATTTTATATATGGGAACCAAAAGAAAAAAAAAAAGAGTCTAATTGCGACCTTGAGAGAGAATAGTAGTGTTTTAAATAATCTAATTAGAATATAAAATATTCACGAAGAAGGAACAGAAAGGAGAATAAATATTTATCTTGGTAAGAAAATTTCTGTGGGCTGGAATGCCTGCGATGCAGTGGTGATTGGGTGGGCTATAGTGCAGAGTTGCCTGTGGCAGTTCATAGATCTGAAGGCTGACACTGAGTGTGGCAAAGTGAGTAGACACATTTGAAAACTGAACAATTTGCCTCTTCAAACACTAAGCCTGGATCAATTTATAAGAAGTAAAATCCTACCATATCATTGCCATAGATCGAATCAGTGACATGGAATAAATACTCTCATAGCACAGAGTAAATAGAGAAAGAGAAGAAAAACAACAGGATAGCAACTGCAAAGAACAAATAATAAATATCTACACTGAGGTATTCTTGGGGAGGAGATTGGAACAATAAGTGAAGAATATAATAAAACTGACCACAGTGTTTTAAAGAAGATCACATATAGGAAGATTCACCACATCAAATATGTTAATTATCTCAAACACAATCAGTAGATAAAATGTAAATCTAATCTGAATCTTGAGAGTCTTTTTGAAAAACAGGACAAACTGGTCTTGTATGAAAGAGGAAATTTATGAGAATATCCAAGAAGATTTATTTAATTATAATGGACTTGGTATTGCAGAACAATGAGGGAATAATTGAGTCTTAAGTAAAGTCTAGGGGACAGTTTGTGCCAATTTGTAAAAACAAACAAAGAGACAAACAAGTTTAAAATTAAGTCCACATGTCACAGTGTATAATAATATCAACTTCAAGTAAGGACCAAATTTGAAAAGCATACTTTAAACTTTCAGAAGAGTATATTAGAAAGCACAATTTTCTTTTTCTTTCTCTTTTTCTTTCTTTCTTTCTTTTTGAGATAGAGTTTTGCTCTTGTTGCCCAGGCTGGAGCGCAATGTCACGATCTCAGCTCACTGCAACTTCTGCCTCCAGATTCAAGTGATTCTCCTGCCTCAGCCTCCCCAGTATCCGGGATTACAGGCATGTACCACCACATCCGGTTAATTTTCTAGTTTTAATAAAGATGGGGTTTCTCCATGTTGGTCAGGCTGGTCTCAAACTCATGATCTAGTGTGATTCGCCCACCTCAGCCTCCTAAAATGCTGGGATTACAGACTTGAGCCACCGTACCTGGCCAGAAAGCACAATTTCTAAACAAAATCTAGGAATATGTTTCTTAAGCCAGATGCAAAAGTATTTAAACAATACAGAGCAAGAATGTTATATTTTACTGCATTAAAATTACAAGAATCAAATAATATCTTTGTAATAAAAATCAAGAAAAATCAACAGAGTAAACTACCAGTGTAATTTCAGTCCTGTGAATAATATATTTTAAAAACTACAAATCAATTAAATGAGAAAATATGCCAACCGATTAAAAAGTTCCCAAAAAGGAAAATATTGGAAAATAATAAAAAACTCAGATGATTAATTTTACTAGCTATTAGGAAAACGCAAAAATTACATTGAAGAATAATGTTACCCCCATTTAATTGATAAAAATAAAAATGTTTCCTATGTAAAATATTTTTAAACACTAGATGACTGGAGTATAAATTAATATTGTAATCTTACAAATCAGTTTGGTGTAACACTTTAAATTTGACCCATGTGTCTAATATAGTCATAAACATTAGAGAGATTTTTGTTCACACACTAGAGAAGAGAGACATGAGAATGTCCAATGTGTAATTGCTGATAAATTGAAATGTCCATACCCAGCAGAATAAATACAATTTTGCACAAAAATACAAGTATTAAAAACAGTAAATACAATGGTAAAAATGAAATATGTGCAATTGTAAAAATTGAATATATGAAATATTATATATACAATGGTACAAATTAATAAGTACAATCACATATATAAATAGTCAAGAATCTTATGAACATAATGGTATGCTTAAAAAGCAAGTTCCAGAAGAGTAAGTACAGTATAATATTTATTTTAAAGCAATACAACAATAATAACCACAAAATAAGCAAAACTAATCAACATCATAACTAGGGATATATACAGTCAAACTATAAGTGAAACACATGAATAATAAACAGAAAATTCAACACATTATTCACTTCTTAAGGGAATGTAAAGATACTATAAATGGTACCCAAATAAGTTCTAATGATATTAAATAATGCACTATTTGTTAAGTTGGGTGTTATGCTCTTAGCTGTTTATGTTATAAATTATACGACATAATCTGCATATACATTATGAACTTTCACCTGCATTAAACAAATATTAAAATAATGTATAATGGAATAAAAATATGATTGTTGAAATAGAAAAACTCAATAATAAATAGCATATATGATTGACATGAAGTTGAAAACAGTTGTAATAAATGTGACATTCATAAGTTCATTCATTAAACTTATGAATTCAGCCAGAATGCAGAAAGAAGAAGAAAAGAAAAAAAAGAAGAGAAAAAAGAGAGAGAAAAACAAAGAATGATGGAAAAAAAGGAAGGAAGGAAGGAAGGAAGCAAGGAAGGAAGGAAGGAAGGAAGGGGGAAAGGAAGGAGAGAGAGAGAGAGAAAAACAAAGAAAATCAAGATACACACAGGAGTTTGAAGAACAAAATCTATAGTTGTGGGCAAAGGGACAAACATTGAAGAGAAAAGAAAAATAATGATTCGACATCTAGACTATTCATCAAAATCAAAATTGAGTTTAGAAAGAAACTTCTCAAAGCTAACCAAAGGGTAAATCATACTACACACTGTGGAATACCAATTATTGACAGCAAATGACTCATTGGCAAAAATGCAGTTCAGCAAAATATTCAAATTGCTGAGCAAATTTCACTTTTTTAATGTTTTATTGACAATTAAACTGTTATTCATAAGTAAAAGAAAGATAAATTCATATCTGTATATAAAAATAATATAGTTCAGTCTATTCAGATACTCATTAAAATTTGTTAAAGAATATTCAGTAAGAGAAAAAGTAAACCCCTGAAGAAAGGTAGTATGTTAGAAGTGATGAGAACAAATATTAATATATTTATATCAGCACATTTAATTAAGCAAAGGCTAAAAATATAATAACCAGCAGTTTTGTTACACTCGAAGTCTAGAAAATCTGAGAAAAAGATGGAAAAAAGGAAGGTAAGTAGAATAAAAATAGATAATATAATTAATGACAGACATTTTATGCATTACCATTATTGCCAATGAACTCTTTAAACTCAGCCCTAACACTAACAACTAAATGAAATATTATGTGTTATTTGTGCAATTTAACAATATGATTTTGGTGTTTTAGACATGAAGTCCTTGCCCATGCCTATGTCCTGAATGGTACTACCTAGATTTTCTTCTAGGGTTTTTATGGTATTAGGTCTAACATTTAAGTCTCTAATCCATCTTGAATTAATTTTCGTATAAGGAGTAAGGAAAGGATCCAGTTTCAGCTTTCTACTTATGGCTAGCCAATTTTCCCAGAACCATTTATTAAATAGGGAATCCTTTCCCCATTTCTTGTTTCTCTCAGGTTTATCAAAGATCAGATGGCTGTAGATGTGTGGTATTATTTCTGAGGCCTCTGTTCTGTTCCATTGGTCTATATCTCTGTTTTGGTACCAGTACCATGCTGTTTTCGTTACTGTAGCCTTGTAGTATAGTTTGAAGTCAGGTAGCGTGACGCCTCCAGCTTACAAATGGGATCTAATTAAACTAAAGAGCTTCTGCACAGCAAAAGAAACTACCATCAGAGTGAACAGGCAACCTACAGAATGGGAGAAAATTTTTGCAATCTACTCATCTGACAAAGGGCTAATAGCCAGAATCTACAAAGAACTCAAACAAATATACAAGAAAAAAACAAACAACCCCATCAAAAAGTGGGCAAAGGATATGAACAGACATTTCTCAAAAGAAGACATTCATACAGCCAACAGACACATGAAAAAATGCTCATCATCACTCGCCATCAGAGAAATGCAAATCAAAACCACAATGAGATACCATCTCACACCAGTTAGAATGGCCATCATTAAAAAATCAGGAAACAACAGGTGTTGGAGAGGATGTGGAGAAATAGGAACACTTTTACACTGTTGGTGGGATTGCAAACGAGTTCAACCATTATGGAAAACAGTATGGCGATTCCTCAAGGATCTAGAACTAGATGTACCATATGACCCAGCCATCCCACTACTGGGTATATACCCAAAGGATTATAAATTATTCTACTACAAAGACACATGCACACGTATGTTTATTGCGGCACTATTCACAATAGCAAAGACTTGGAATCAACCCAAATGTCCATCTGTGACAGACTGGATTAAGAAAATGTGGCACATATACACCATGGAATACTATGCAACCATAAAAAAGGATGAGTTTGCGTCCTTTGTAGGGACATGGATGCAGCTGGAAACCATCATTCTTAGCAAACTATCACAAGAAGAGAAAACCAAACACCGCATGTTCTCACTCATAGGTGGGAACTGAACAATGAGATCACTTGGACTCGGGAAGGGGAACTTCACACACTGGGGCTTATCATGGGGAGGGGGGAGGGAGGAGGGATTGCCCTGGGGAGTTATACCTGATTATAAATGATGAATTGATGGGTGCTGAAGAGTTGATGAATGCAGCACACCAACATGGCACATGTATACATATGTAACAAACCTGCACGTTGTGCACATGTACCCTAGAACTTAAAGTATAATAAAAAAAAAAAAAAATATGATTTTGAATGTGATTTTCTAATATAATACCTACAGTAGAGCTTCAATAAGTTAACCTAGGATCAGTTAAACAAATTTATTTATAATACAAAGTAATATCTCATTGTGATAAAACTTATGATAATTAATTTAAAAACATTTTAAAAGAAATTCTCTTGAAAGTAGATAGAAATAAGGGAAAATTTCCTATTTTATATAGTGCAAACTACAACAAACCAATTAGAACAAAGTGAAAGAGAGCTAAAGCAAGAGCAAGTGAGGATCTTAGGAAGGCATAATGCTTTTCTATATTAACATTACTTTTAGGTGACAAATTATAATTGTACACATTTATGAGGTACAATGTGATGTTTTGATATATGTATATAATGTGGAATAATTAAATCAGGTTAATTAACATATCCATCACCTAATGTGCTTATTTTTTTCTGTGGTAAGACATTTGAAATTTAGTCTTTCAGCTATTTTGAAATATAGAATATATTATTAACTATAGCCACCATGATCATGAGTAGTCAGTATCCTCCCAAGAGACTAAATTTTTTTTTAATTTTAAAGAATAGTATCTTATTGAATACTTTTTATTCACAGAAAAATAAGCTTTAATCTACAATGAATGCCAGATTATACAGAAGAAAGCAATATTCTTAGTTATCCACACTGATAGAAAGGTTCTTACTAAGTGAATAAAGCCATAAAATTATATTAACAAATATAGTACTCTGTCTCAAAACATTTCCACGTGATTATTCACAATACTAATACAATTAGATCAGTCATTCAGTCAGGTTAAAGTATAACAGTACTGAAAAAAATGCAAAATCTAACATAAATTACATTAAAACCTTTGTTACATCAAATCAAAAACCAAATTTCTTACTAAATCCAGAAAAATAGTAAATATAGAGTAATTTAAAATTTTATATTAATGATACAAAATAAAAGTGGTAAACTCCAAAAATCTATAGGCATATCTGCAAACTTCAAAATTCCGAGTAGAATCTGACCACCCAAACATTAATGTAGCATTTGTCTAATTTTGTTTTCTTTAGCCTTTGAGATGGAGTCTCACTCCATCACCCAGGCTGGAGCGCGTGGTGCCATCGCGGCCCACCGCAACCTCTGCCCCCCAGGCTCAAGCGACTCTCCTGCCCCAGCCGCTGAAGTAGCCAGGACCACAGGCACGCGCCACCATGCCCAGCTATCCCTGCATTTCTTTAGAGACAAGAGTTTCAGCATGTTAGCCAGGCTGACCTCCAACTCGCGACCCCAGGCGATCCTCCTGCCTCAGCCTCTGAAAGTCCTGGGACTACATTCGCAAGCCACCGCGCCTGGCGCCATTTGTTTAATTTGAAGATACAATTGTTCCTTGCTATCCATGGGGTTTTGGTTTCACGATCCCCTAGGTCCTGAGGATGTTTAAGTCCCTTAGATAAAATCACACAAGGCCAGGCGCAGTGGTTCACACCCACAGTCCCAGCACTCTGTGAGTGCTGTGGCAGGCAGATCATCCGAGATCAGGAGTTCAAGACCAGTCTGGCCAACACTGCAAAACCAGTCTCTACTCAGTTACCCAGGAAAGAGCGCAGTGGCTCAATCTTGGCTCACCGCAGCCTCTACTTCCCAAGCAGCTGGGACTGCGGGCGCGCTGCATGGTGCCCAGTTAATTTTTTGTGTGTGTTCTTGGTAGACGGGGTTTCACTGCATTGGCCAGGCTGGTCTCGAACTTCTGACCTCAAGTGATCCGCCTCCCAAATGGCGCTGCGACCTCTGCCTCCAGTGGTTGGAATTGCAGGCACCCGCCACCATGACTGGTTAACTTTTGTATTTTTTAGTAGAGACTAGTTAAAATTTTAACTAACTTTATGGTTCCAAAGCTAAATTCATTTTGAAACAAGCCATTTTACCTATAATTTTAGTAAAAATATCCAATTTTACTAAATTGCAATTATTGAATTAAGATGTATAAATTTCTAGTTGACATTTAAAACCCTACTATGATAAAATTTATCAAAGAAATAAGTTTCTTCTTTGGGAAATAATATGCTCTCTTTTCAGGTGAACAAAAGCTGGTTATTACACACTTGAATTCTGAAAAGCTAAGAATTACATTTTCTGTCCTCATTCATTATGTATTTAGAAATCTTAAATAAATGTAGCATTTATTCTGGACTAGTACACTTAGATATATGACTACTTTATCACTCATGAAGCCATCAAGGACTGAAGAGGAAAAGCAGTAGGTTGTAAAAAGATAGAATTAATAATTTATATTTGAAACTCTTGATTTGACTGTTATTTTTCTACCCACTGAAACTCTCTATATTTAAAACGAATGCTAGTGAAGATAGATTCACTTAAAGTAATGCTGAGTCATAAACACTTCAGTGAGCCAAAAGTATAATTTAATAGCAAAAGAAGTGGAGCTTTGAACAGAGAAATGGAGAAAATTGTATTATTAAAATGCTTGCCAAGAAGGTGAGTATGTTCAATTGACTCCCATTTTTTGGGACATTTACTTAGAAGTATCCTATATTTCTAAAAATCAGGTCAAGTTTGTTATTGTGTTAATGCACTTTTGTGATTAATTTTACTAATGAAGAATATCCATTTTCACAAAGCATATGTAAAAATAGTTCATTTTTGGAGAAAAGAGATTTGCAAGGTCAGTTGAGCTACTATATAATACCGAATAGATGCATTTCACTTTTTTAAGTAAAATAAAACTATATTATATTACTAATAAGAACAATAAAGACGTATTTTAGTGTTCATGCAATTGTAAAATTAAAAATCACAATGAATAGAAAAATAGATTTAGCTATGTACAGGTATTTCAATCATGTTAAAATTTAGCAGAGTATAAAGGAAAATGTCTCTCTAGAAAGTTGAAGTTATATATTTTTAAGGATTTATAGTAGCATGAATCACACACACAAAAAAAGTTTACCATAAGCCGTAACTAAAATTTATTTGTTTTAATCAAAATGGTAAGAAACCAATTAAAATTACTTACCGTGTTCCCAGAGCCAGCTTTAGAACTTGGTTTAAATTATAACTCTATTTTGTTTTTTTGTTTTTTTTAATTCAATGCTATTTGAAAAAGTATCTCCCTGCTTTAAATTTAATTCTGGCCTACCTGTTGAAGATTCCAAATAGATAAATTTCCTGATGCCGCCACTGTGGTCTTGAGGCCACAATTTTAAAACACTGCAGTAATGTCTTTGATACTAGTTTCCGGCCAGACTACTGAAGAGAATAAATTGAATATCAAGGGAGTAACATAATTATAGCCCATAGAAAGAAAATGTAGAAGAATCAATATTTATTTCCTTGTTTTGTTTTGCAGCGATTAAAAGTTGGTTATAAGAGCAAGTAATTATTTTGTTAGTATATTCAACATACATATCTAGTATATTTATTTAGCATAGAGTTTATTTATTTATTTAGAGCATAAATAGGGGTTTACTACATCTATAAAGGGGAAATTAAAGTATAACACAATTATTTGAGATTAATAGAAATTATCTGTGCAACAAAAGACAAACAGATGTTAAAGCTCCTTTGTATACTGGAATAACACAAAAATATATGTCTGCACAAAACTAGTTATAGAAGTACAGGGATTTCAACAGGGGCTTAAAACCTGCGAAATGTCTTTCCTTGGTTTCCTGGAGCAGGAAGGGAGCTGGCCCTTTGCCATCTAGCTACACTGTGTAAAAAGTTCATAAGGCAGCTGTGATCACCAACAGCAGTTTTCCATGGATCCTGAAACTTCCTTACTCTCCAAAAACCAGTGGTGAACCTGACTGCCAATAGATACTTCCAATAGATGACCCTCTTTCCTTCA
Organism: Colobus angolensis palliatus; assembly: GCF_000951035.1. Taxonomy (NCBI): domain Eukaryota; kingdom Metazoa; phylum Chordata; class Mammalia; order Primates; family Cercopithecidae; genus Colobus; species Colobus angolensis. Next base: position 6,311,074 of record NW_012114400.1, on the reverse strand, counting down.
GCTTTGGCAACCATTTTTTGATTACCCATTCCTTTTATAAAATCCCTTCCTGCTTAGAATAACTATAATGGCCTTGGTTTTCATGTTTAAACGCTGACCAATACAGACAGGTGTCATCGTTTTCACTAAGATGTTGAAGAGAGGCTTTTAAATGAAGGTGACCCTTGAACTGAGATTTCAAGTTATTCCACAGACACAAGAGATGGAGGACTTCTAGACATAGGAAACCACATGAGCAAGCCACAGGACTTAGAATTCCATTGTACATTTTGCAAATAAATAGTGTGTATTAAAAGTATTTACAACAGAAAAAGGATTAATGACATCTGGCATAATCAGGGGAGGTGTGCTAAAGACACTGGGTTTTGAAAAAATGCACAGTACTCAGGAATATAAATAGGAGAAGCTCTACTCTGATTTGAATGCAAAATATTTCAGACTGAGATGAACAAAAGATCGCAAGAAAATTAGTAAAACTAGTGTTTCAAGTTAGAAAGACATTACTCATCAGACTGTAAGAGGCAAATTTTGAGATGTGAGTTGACACTACACTGGTCAAATATATGATGGTTTTGCATACAATAAAACATTTTTTGAAGTTAAATACGTACTAAGTATTTTTTTGTTTGCTACTCGAGATGCACTTTTTACTCTTCTTAACTCTGTTTTCTACTCTGGTGGCCGAACTAATAGATTGATTCTATCATTTCTGGTTAAGTTGGGCTAATGGAAGCCACTAGCGTGGGATCTGGAAGGCACAGGATGGTCCGGTTGGGATATTTGGTCTCCAACTGCCTTCATGCTGGGTTTCTGAGAGGAAGTACACCATGGTAGCAGAAGCTCAAGCCCAACTTGTAGTTGTCTTCTTGGGTTCTGTTAATTCTCCTTCCCCTTGTCCTTTCAGGTCTAGTAGAGAGCCTAAATTCTCCACTAGTAAGAGAATTCCCATGCTGGCTTCCCATGCTGGTTGGCTTTCCTAATCTGGCCCAAATCTTTGTGTCATGTTTTTTGTCAGGAGCTCAGCTGAACTGTGGCCTTCTGGGGAGGCCTCAGGAAACTTACGGTCATGGCAGAAGCAAAGGAGAAGGAGGCACATCTTAACGTGGCTGGAGCAGGAGGAAGAGAGAGGGCGGGGAAGGTGCTACACACTTTTAAACAAGCACATCCTCTGAGGCCTCTATCACAAGAACAGCACTAAGGGAATGGTGCTAAACCATTGGAAGTCACTTCCATGATCCAATCTCCTCTCACTAGACCCTACCTTTCAGCACTGGGAAATACATTTCAAAATGAGATTTGGGTGGGAACAGATCCAAACCATCTCAGCATCAGATAAAGAGACATAGGAATGAAAACACCAGGCTAGGAATTCACTCAAAGAACATGATTTGATAGAGGAGCTTCAGTCGCTGACCGACTTGATTCTTGAGAGCCTGCAATGCACTGGCTGTGCATCAGGTCTACTGTAAGGAGGGCAGCTTTCCTCTTGAGGCTTGCCAGGTAGTCTTTGTAATTGCACATGGTCAGGCTCAAAAATTATACATAGGTTTTAAACCAAGAGCAAAGCTCCTTATCTTTCAAGGTCAGCCAGGAACCTAATCAATGCAGTTACTGTTGCAGAGTCTCAGAATGAGATTCTGAGATCGGTTTGTTCACATTTTTGAAGAGCACACAGAAACCTTCTTCTTGGTGTATAGTTGTAAATGACAGGGTTAATCTTTGGCTTGCAGTTGTCTCATAATTACTCAAATTAACACCAGTATCTACTTAGAAGGCAGTGTTGGTGGCAGTTAGACGTTGAGAGCTCTATAGCTGTGGCACATAGTCACCAGTAATAATAATTTAAAAGTAGCATATTGTGAGGTAAACTGGCTGCCTTAGAATAAATAACTAACATGCTAAAACAAATTTGTAAAGACTATATATCTTTTTCTTTTTAAAGATCATTGCAATTGAGTATTAATTGTGTGAACTCACTCAAATATTTCTTTCAATTTGCAACAAAATCATATATAAGAATTGTAAATTTATTGATCTTACTAAATATATTCTGCATATATCAACTAAAAACAATATATGTGAAGAATTATATGGAGAGAGAATAAAATTTTATTATGTCCTTCATGTTACCATGATAACATGACCACGTATTTTCAAAATAAATTCTATATAAATACATCTGAGAACTGTTTGTCTGCTATTTTAAATGTGTGATCAGGTAGTCTAGATTACCTAAGGATAGACAGTCTACATTTCAGAGACTGGTATCAATAGCCTCTAAAATGTTGTTAACTATTTCTATTCGGGCCTGGATATGATCTTTGGCCTTAGAAGGGATACTAAAAAGATTAACCTATTTTTTTTGTCTAGTTAGTTGCAAATAGGTAAATATAAAATCAAAATTCTTTCATAAACAACATGTCATCATCTCATATATAAAATGTGTCTTTTCAAAAAAAAAAGAGAAATGAAAATATATTTTAGCTGATATATAGAGTACCTTCCCTTCTAGTCATTTATTTTCCTTGAATACACAACTAAATCAGTTAGCATTCATGAAACTTTTGCTCTACTCGTAGAACTTTCCTTGCCTTGGTGTTATAGTGTATAATGAATAAATTGATTTGAAATTTCAATTTTTACCTTTATACATTATTTTCTCCCTAGAATTTAGGTAAAAACTATGAAAAAGTCACTTACTAAATTTAAATTCCTGAGAAATAAGAATGTAGTATGATGCCTTATGTGCACTTGGATCACAGAGAGGTAACAACATGACTCTAAGTAACGTCCAGAGGAATACATGGGTCTCTCCCTCACTTCTGCTTCCTTTTCAGAACCACTGGGACCTTTACAAAAATGGAATCCAAAACTCTTTATTGGTTCTTTCCTGGCATAAAGCACTAGCTTTCATTTGGTGCAATGGGGCCTGAGCTATTTACTTTCCAAAAAGTATAATTATTGATCAATTTATTTGTAATAAAACCGAGTCAACCAACAACAACAACAAAACACCTATTTAACTTCCCAAATGTTAATAAATTCCTACGATAGCATCTTGAACAAATAATTTGGTTCAAAATCTCCCATTTATTGGCTACGTTTTCACTAAACATCAAACATCACATTTGTCCATCTAAAATAACTTTTCAAACTCTTTTAGATAGAGACGTAGTATAATATTTCACTTACACATAAACATTTACAGTCTATTGAGTATTATTGCAGAATCCTACATAAATATGCTGCTTTTTATAATCCAATATAAATATGTTTTATAAGATAGGTGACAGTTTGCAAATGATAAAATATTGATTTAATTTAAAAAATGCATATTACTTGTGTATGTAAGACTGGGAATTGTGTTAAAATTATTTTTGCAATAATCATTCCTGACATTTATACTGAGAATTAGAGAACCTTCACAAATAACCTCATTTGATTCTTACATCTACTTTGTGATGTAGGGCAGGAAATAGCCTTAGAGAGGTTAAGTGGCTTGTCCAAAGTCCAAGTATTAAGAGGCAGCAATAAATCCAGAAATCAGGTCTTTTTTACAAGGTCATTGCTCTCTCTACACTAATACTCTAATGGACCTGACACACACACAAAACTTTATTAACATAATATAATGTAATATAA
>NW_012114400.1:6302680-6306527 GCF_000951035.1 Colobus angolensis palliatus | reverse complement strand
TTTTTAGTAGAGACGGGGTTTCACCGTGTAGACCAGGATCGTCTCGATCTCCTGACCTCGTGATCCACCCGTCTCGGCCTCCCAAAGTGCTGGGATTACAGGCTTGAGCCACCGCGCCCGGCCTCATCTCACACTTTTGACTTTTAGTTCTTTGTTTTGGTTAAGCGAGTTTTTACTAGCCGTAAATACATTCAGCTATACCACACTAAATCTTTTTAAATTTCAGTTTTGATACTTTATCTTTAATCGGACCTGTGTTTTGGAGTATGATGTAAAATAGGGATCTAATTTATTAATTTGCATATATGCAAATTTTCAATTGTTCAAGAAAAGTTCATTAAATAGTTCACCGATCATTAATTGGTTCAGCAAAATATGCTTTTGATGCTTTTATTGAAATTACATTAAATGTATAGTGTAATATGAAAAATATTAAGTTTTAATATTAAATTCTCACATTCATGAACATACTTATCTGATCATTGTGCACTGAATTCTTTAATAGCCCAGTTTATAACTTCTGCCCGCATATTCTTGCCATGTGACTTCCCAGTTTCTTTCACTAAAAAGGTGATATTATTTCACTTTTCCTCAATTGTAGACTGGCTTTGTAATCTACTTTGGTCAATGTGATATTATCCAAGGGTGAAACAAGAAGAGGCATTTAGGGCGGTGAGCACATTCATTTGTTTTTTCTTGATCCTCTGTCATAGCCAAAAAGGCCAGCCTGTTAGAAAGAATGAAGGACTAATGGCCAGGTCACTCCATGGCCCCAGATGTTCATCACAGTCTCCATACTGCGAAGAAATCTGCTAGCTGAAGTCAGCCTAAATAATTATTGTTTTAAGCCATTGAGTTGTGGAGCAATTTGTTACACAGCATTCTTGAGGTTATTTAAAAAGTGATACACACTCAAGCTACTGGAGTTTATGTATGGAATATAATATAAATTATGTATGGAATATTCTCCTGAACATTTTTATATTTCTTTCCCCTAAGTTTACTCTTAAATATCTTATAATTTTTGTTGATTTTATTACTACAATAGTTTGTCTATTTTATATTGTTTGGAAACTCTAGGCATGCTACTAACTTTTGCATTCTATTGTCATGCAAAGCACATTTTTAAATACTATGTTCCTTTTGCTGTAAAAACAGTCAGATACCTAGCCATATACCTAACCAAGGAGAAGAAAGACCTCTACAAGAAAAATGCAAAACACTGCAGAAAAAAAATCATAGATGACACAAATAAAAACACATCCCATGCTCTTGGATGGGTAGAATCAATGTTGTGTAAATAAGCAGACTACCAAAAGCAATCTACAAATTCTATGCAATTCCCATCAAAATACGACCATCATTCTTTAAAGAACTAGAAAAAGCAATTCCAAAATTCATATGAAAACAAAATGAGTCTGCATAGCCAAAGCAAGACTAAGCAAAAATAACAAATCTGGAGACATTACATTACCTGATTTCAAACTATACTATAAGGCCATTGTCAATAAAACACAATGGCACTGGTATGCAAATGGCACACAGACCAATAGGACAGAATTGAGAACCCAGAAATAAACCCAAATACTTACAGTCAACCGATTTTCAACAATGGAAACAAAAACGTAAAGTGGGGAAAGGACACTCAATTCAACAAATGGTGCTAGGATAATTGGCAAGCCATATGTAAAAAAATGAAGCTGCATCCTCATCTATCATACAAAAATCAGCTAGCTCAACATGGACCAAGGACTTAAATCTAAGACCTGAAACAATAAAAATTTTAGAAGATAACACTGGAAAAAACATTCTAGACATTGGGTTAGACAAAGATTTCATGACCAAGTATGCAAAAACAAATGCAACAAAAACAATGATAAATAGGTGGGACTTAATTAAATTAAAGAGTTTTTGCATGGCAAAAGGAATAGTCAGTGAACAGATAACCAACAGAGTGGGAGAAAATCTTCACAATGTATACTTCTGACAAAATATTAACATCCAGAATCTACAAGGAACTCTAACAATTTAGAAAGAAAAAAACAAACAATTCCATAAAAAGTGGGTTAAGGATGTGAATAGACAATTCTCAAAAGAAGATATACAAATGGCCAACAAACATGAAAAATGCTCAACATCACTGATGATCAGTGAAATGCAAATCAAAACTTCAATGCAATAAGAACTTACTCCCACAAAAATGGCCATAGTAAAAAAAAATAAAAGAAGTAATAGATGCTAGTGTGGATGCAGTGAAAAGGGAACACTTCTACACTCCTAGTGGGAATGTAAACTAGTACAACCACTGAGGAAAAAAGCATGAAGGTTTCCTAAAGAACTAACAGTAATACTATCATTTGATCTAGCAATCTCATTATGGGGTATCTACCTAGAGGAAAATAAGTCATTATATGAAAAAGATACTTACACACGCACGTTTATAGCAGCACAATTCACAATTGCTAAAATGTGGAACCAGCCCAAATGTCGGTCAATCAAGTGGATAAAGGGATTGTGTGTGTGTGTGTGTGTGTATAGGAAAACTACTCAGTCATTAAAAAAAAAAAAAAAAAGGATAAATAATGGCAATTACAGCAACCTGAATGGTATTGGAAACTATTATTCTAAGTGAGGTAGCTCAGGAATAAAAAAAAAACAAACATATATATTTTTTCCACTAGTAAGTGGGAGTTAAGCTATGAGGATACAAAGGCATAGAAATTATACAAATGGACTTTGAGGACTTGGGAAAAGGAGGGAAGGGGTTGAGGGATAAAATACTATAAATTGGGTTCAATATTCACTGCTCAGGTGATGGGTACAACAAAATCTCATAAATCACCACTAAAATATTTATTCATGTAATCAAATGTCACTTGTTCCCCAAAAACCTATGGAAATTCAAACAAACAAACAAACAAACAAACACATTGTAACTACTGGTAATTGAAGGGTATATTCAGGGAAACTTGAATGTATGGCTCCTGGGTGGCCATCCTCAATCTTTTAGCTTCAATAAACTTTATGTAATCTTTAAAATAATAAATGGGGGGGTGCAGCAAGATGGCTGAACAGGAACAGCTCCAGTCTCCAGCTCCCAGCACAAGTGACACAGAAGACGGGTGATTTCTGCATTTTCAATTCAGGTACAGGGTTCATCTCACTAGGGAGTGCCAGACAATCGGTGCTGGTCAGCTGCTGCAGCCCGACCAGTGAGAGCTGAAGCAGGGCGAGGCATCAACTCACCTGGGAAGCACAAGGGGGAAGTGAATCCCTTTTCCTAGCCACGGGAACTGAGACACACAACACCTGGAAAATCGGGTAACTCCCACCCCAATACTAGGCTTTACCAAGGGTCTCAGCAAATGGCACACCAGGAGATTATATCCCACACCTGGCCAGGAGGGTCCCATGCCCACAGAGCCTCCCTCATTGCTAGCACAGCAGTCTGCGATCTAATGGCAAGGCAGCAGCGAGGCTAGGGGAGGGGCGCCTGCCATTGCTGAGGCTTAAGTAGGTAAAAAAAGTCTCAGGGAAAATCGAACTGGGTGGAGTCAATAGCAGCTCAAGGATGCCTGCCTGTCTCCTCCCTCTGGGGACAGGGCATAGCTTAACCAAAAAAAAAGCAGCAGAAACCTCTGCAGACACAAACGACCCTGTCTGACAGCTTTGAAGAGAGCAGTGGATCTCCCAACACACAAGTTGAGATCTGAGAACTGACAGACTGCCTGCTCAAATGGGTCCCTGACCCCTGAGTAGCCTAACTGGGAGACATCCCCCACTAGGGGCAGACTGACACCCCACACCTCAGATGGTGGAGTACACCCCTGAGAGGGAGCTTCCAAAG
>NW_012114400.1:6260948-6296362 GCF_000951035.1 Colobus angolensis palliatus | reverse complement strand
AAACAAAAACAAAAACAACATAATAAGTAAATACTGCATTACTTTTGTTAGTTTTTTTCTATAAATTCAGGATTACTATTTATGCAAATATTGAATTATTGGCAAGTAAGAGAAGTTTCGTAGCTTCCTTTCTAACTCTACTTTCTAACTCATACTTCATGTTTCTTAAATTACATTGGGTAAATAGTGAACATTAATAGAAGTAATAATATATGTTCTTATGTCTTTGCTGACTTAAGTGTAAATGCCTTAAGTGTTCCAAAATGTTACTCTAAACTAATATTTGTATTTTATTTTGATAGTTGATGGGAATTTAATTTTTTGAGTCGTTTTGTTAATCTATTGAGATTATTATATTTTTTCTGTCCATTAGTACAGTGTCTACACTAATAGCTATCTTTAAGAATTAATCTTCATACAGTATTATTGTAAGAATAAACTATTTGGCAATAAGAGAAATAGGCAGACAGGAAGAAAGAGAAAGAGTTTTAAGAAGTTCCTAACTTGAATTTTCAACAGGATTTTCATATGCACATACTATCCATGCTTCATATATTGCATTTTGTGTACTAAACTTTTCTTGTTTTTTTATTTAATAAGGTTATTCTCACCTAATAATTTGATTTAGGTAGATTCATTTTACTTTTCATTTTCTGTTTGCTACTAATTCTTTACGGTTAAAGATTGGAGTCAAATTTTCCCAAATTTTTTAGTAAAAAATGAAAGCTGTGGGAAGTAATACTTCGTTTCAAACTTCTCCTCATGGTGTCGGGATGGCTACTTCAGCTCCAATATTACACCTTCACAGAACTGTATGTAAGACTAGAAGGCAGTAATAACAAAAATAGAAGAGAAGAGTTTGTTTTGGCAAGTCTCTGATTTTCAGAATTTCTTTATCAGACTTGACTTTATAGCTAATTAGCCAGAAATATTCCTCATGCCCACTCCTACATGTTTTAGAGAGAAAGATGAATAGAATAATTGCAGTGATTTGGACCAATTAGAATGCATGTCTGGAAGTTGTGAAAGGAGCCTAGTTTCCTTGAGATCTAACAACTGCTGTCTGCTTTCTGAACAGATCAGACTCTAGGCAGGAGTGAAAAAGAAATGGCTGTTTACTGAGTAAAATCAATGTCTCACATATTCAGTATTAACATTTAATAAATGCACCTTAGTTAATAAATTAATCTCTAAATATTGACTCTTTTTAGCATCCAAGCATTTTGTTTGTATTTCTTTTCTATTTTCAATATTGTTGATTTTTATTGATTTGCGTGGGATAATGATATTTCTAGCCATGATATTTAAGACTGTGTGTTATTTTTTCTCAGTACTTAGAATGTTTTACTACCTTTTGCTGGTACTTTTTTTTTTTTTTTTTCTTGCTAATAAGAACTTTAGACAGACTAAAGGCAATTTGTTTATGGGTAATCTAAATTTGCCCCTTATATTTTAATTTCTAAATTTTCTATCTTAATTAGATATTCACCCTAATGTGTCACAGAGATTTGTTTTAATTCATCTTGCTTGGATTTTAGTTTCATTTTTAACATGAGAACTTTAATTCTGAAAAACTCTCAGCCATCACAACACTAAATATTAATTCTTGAAAACTCAAATATATTTTCTGCAATTACTGTTAGATATTATTTACACTATTTAGTGAGCCAGTCGATATTTTATTTATTTTAATTCCCTTTCACTTTTTTTGTTTTTCTGTGCTTTAATGTAAATTCTTAAGTTTTATAAATTACTTTTTGTCCTTTTTAAACTTTAATGATTTTGTTTTTAATTTACAATGTTTGTATTTCTACACTGTGTCATTTTACTTTTGACATATTTCTGCCTATGTTTTCCTTACAGCTTTTTTCTTTTTTATGAATATTTTTCACTTATTTGTATCAATGAAGAGCTGGAAATACATCTTTTAAAATTTGTTATGTTTTATTATTTTTATTTGTAATGGGAGCATTTTTTCTATTATTTAGTTTTTGTTGTTATGTTTTTAGCATTTTCTTCTCCAAGTTTTTGAAAGTGAGTTTGCTGATTCACTTTGAGTTAGTTTATATCCATTGCATTTCTAGCAGTTTTCAGATTTTCATCCAGTCCCCATACACCCAGGACAGAATCTCCTTTTATATTGGGAGTTTGGACTTCTACCATGGTTAATAATAGGACTATAACTGTCTTAGTCTGCTTTGTGTGGCTATAACAGAATACTCCTGACATCATAATCACAATGGAGAAATATGTGTGTGTGTGTGTGTGTGTGTGTGTGTGTGTATTTCTTATGGTTCTGGAGGATGGGAAGTCTAGTATCAAGATGTCAGCGTTGGTGAGGGCCTTTTTGCTTTTTGTTGCATTATCCTAGGGCAAAAGGCTGAGGGAGAAAAGAGTGTGAAAAAGGGGCAACAGGAAAAGGGGATAAATTCATCCTCTTATCAGGAAACCAGTTCCATGATAACTAATTCACTCTCATGATAATGGCATGATTCCATTCATAAGAGCAGAGCCCTAATGACCTAATCACCTCCTAAAAGTCCTACCTCTCAACAACGTTGCATTGAGAATTAAGTTTCCAATACATTAATTTTGAATGATACATTCAAACGTAGCAATAACAGCTCAGGCAGTAATTAGAAGTGTGCCATCATTTGGCTGTTGTGTTTGAGACTCTGTCTCTCTTTTCCTAAACCTGCTGGTTCATTTAATCTGTAGCTTTAGGTCTCATTTTATCAGACTTTTTTATAGGTCCTGTTTAAAAACAGGACTTCTGTATGTCTCCTGTATAGCTCCTGACTATGACTTCTGCCTCTTTTGTAGACTTTTTATTATTTCTTTTAGAAGACAAGTATCTAATTATCTTTACCTACTTGTGTACTCACAGAGCTATAAATCTAGCACTTCCAGCAGCTCACGTCTGATGTTTTTCCTGATTCCTTGTATGTACAAATGTTTATCCTTGTGTGTGTGTGTGTGTGTGTTTGAAGTTAGAAAGAAGGTGAAAAATCAAGTATTAACTTTAAAAGTCTATTATTCTAATGTATTAGTAGTTTTCCTTTCTACTCACCAAAGCGGTAAAGAAAAAGGAAATGGAAAAAGAGTTGATATATTATATAACTACAAATAAAATAATTCTGTAAAAACCAGAGTTTTTTAGGTATAAGTATTGAAAAGGAGGTTTGAGGAATGAATAAGCAGTTGTTGGCAGAATAGAATTTTGGAATTACAGTTTTTGTTTTTCTATATTTAATGCCTTCTTTAATGAGCATTTATTATTCAGTAAGACTGAATAACATGCCATGCAATGCATATAAGCCATTTATAAAAGAAAGGCTCAATGCAGAACATAATAACAGACTTACAGTAAACAAGAACAGGTTAACAAGATTGAATGAAAACTAAAAGCTAAATCCCATATGTATTCAGGCAAGAGTAGATAAATCTTCAGTTCTCAAACATCCCACTCTTGTGCTTTTAAAACTCTAAACTATTATGAAATACACGGTACTAGGAGATACTCATTATCTACACAATAATAGCCTTAGGCAAACCTACCTTTGTATTCCTCTTGCATTTTCAAAATTGGGAATATTGAATCTGCAGTGGCTGCCTCTTCCCTTTATTTCATGAAAATGGAATAGAGAGTTAATTCTGGTGGCTTTAAAATATTTAGTTTATGTGAACGTATGTAAATTCATGTTTTGTGCTTGAAACATTATAGATTATGAAGTTAATATTCAAAATTAAACATTTGCAAAGTAATATAACTAATGGCCTTTTTCTGAAAAGCTTTGAGAATTATAAAAGGTATGCACTGTGTTTTGTTCTAAATTCCCTTGCCAAAATGCCTAGCTCTTTGCATGTACTTGTTTTGCCTTATTTTAGCAATGAAAAATATTAGAAAGAATATTGAAGAGAGAATGAAGGTGTTCCCATTTGAGATTTCAGTTCAAAGGCTTGCATCTTTTATTACTCTCTTTCACTTCACCTTCACTGCTTTAATCTGACTGGGAAAGTTGTTAGCTAGAATATCCTTTTTGAAAGGACAAACTTAATCAAGGATTAATTATAGATTGCTAGAGTATGTATAAAATATTTTAATAAAACTCAAAAAGTAGAACATTTTCTCTTGTGTTCATTTTGCACAATATTGTCTTGCTATTTGTTTTTAAAGTTGCACCATCCTGAAAGTAAACTGAAATATATAACTTTAAAAGAAAATGTAACATTAGTAGAATATATACTTTAACAGTTTACAGCACTGCTTTATATGATATATACATTTTTTAAAAATTTCATGGGTGTAGCTAGTTTTGTTAGACCAAAATTAAATTTCACAAATCTTTATTGGAGCTAATGTATAAAGACATTGCACCTAACACATTAACTTTCCCCCCTTCCCTCTTGAGATTTCATCAAAATGACAATAAATGAACAGAGCAAATATAAACCATTAGTAGCAAAATCAGCACAAAGCCAACAGTGGACAATGGATTTCCAGATCTGAGGAAGATAAACATTATTAAAGTGTGTTGTCAAATGTAAGCAGAAATAACCCAAGCAGTGAGTGAGGAAGTCAATGGGTCCTGGAGTGGCCGGGCGCAGTGGCTTAAGCCTGTAATTCCAGCACTTTGGGAGGCCGAGACGGGTGGATCACGAGGTCAGGAGATCGAGACCATCCTGGCTAACACGGTGAAACCCCGTCTCTACTAAAAAAAAAATACAGAACTGAACAATGACATCACTTGGACTCGGGAAGGGAAACATCACACATCGGGGCCTATCATGGGGAGGGGGGGAAGGGGGGAGGAATTGCATTGGGAGTTATACCTGATATAAATGATGAATTGATGGGTGCTGACCAGTTGATGGGTGCAGCACACCAACATGGCACAAGTATACATATGTAACAAACCTGCACGTTATGCACATGTACCCTAGAACTTAAAACATAATAATAATAATAAAAAAATACAAAAAGCTAGCCGGGCGAGGTGGCGGGAGCCTGTAGTCCCAGCTACTCGGGAGGCTGAGGCAGGAGAATGGCCTGAACCCGGGAGGCGGAGCTTTCAGTGAGCTGAGATCCGGCCACTGCACTCCAGCCTGTGCGATAGAGCGAGATTTCGTCTCAAAACAAAACAAAACAAAACAAAACAAACAAAAAAACAATCGGTCCTGGAAATACTTTGAAGTCTAAGCTGGAGAAACTGTGGAGGAAGGTAGAGAGAGAGGGTAAATAAGAGAAAAATAGGAGCGGAAAAGGAATGAATTCAGAGAATGTTGTTTTTTTTAACACACAACTGATTCTTCAGCCTCCATGAATAGTGCAGGCAATCTAGGGTCTAACCACAGGGGGAACTAATCAGTGCTAGCCTGCACTGGGCAATCAAATAAGGTATACTAACAGTGGTAAATAAGTTGATTGTAAATTGTGAACTTTCACAATTATGGCTACCATATTAATACATTACACGAAATAAAGCCTTTCTAAATTCACCGCTTTTCTGTCACATTCTTTTCAGGTGCACACTTTATTCAAATATCTGGTTATTTAGTCCTTGCAAAGTGTTTCTTTATAGCTTTTTAAAAAATCATTCATCCAGGAAATTTTGGAAACATATTGGAGAAAGGCCACATTGGCAGAACAGGTTGAAATGAACAGAAAAAAAAAAAAGGGAAATTGAGAGACAACATCGCCTAAACAATTTATATAAAAAACTTTGAAAAAATATGTCCAAATATCATTCTATTTAAACCAAATTAGAACAGAATGTCATTCATACTTCTTCCCTAGCCTCTCCATTGATTGACCAGTGGCCTAGGGATATTACAGTTGTGATGTGAGAGATGAAGTCTAAACACAGCTCATCAATTTCACTTAACTGCTTAGGCTAAATTTCACCAAGCACAGCGAATAAGATTGTTGACTCTATCAGGCCTGCTGTGGTGGGTCAGTGGAGAGGCAGACGTTTTTCTGATACACTTTTCTTTATTTTGCATTATCTCTTTTTCCTTACAATATATTTATCGAACGCCTAAAAGTATTGTCCTAGATTAGCCTCTCTTCAAAGAATGCAGAGTGGAACAATAGGGGAAATATGCTATGCTCATGAGACTCTTCTTATTTTATTTTTTAACCATCAATCTTTGGAGACCGTGTTGTGAAGTTGGGGTACAATCATTGCAAAGTCATATGGTACTATTTGAGTGAATAAGCCAACAGCATATTTAAAGTTATACATTTGGGCAGAAATGTTGTGTGCATTGTATATATCTTATGCCAAGAGACTCAATCCTGTACCTACTACCTAAATGTTTGTATTATTTAACTCTGCCCTCCAAGATGAGTTCATTATTCTGGACTATGAAGGTGACCAAGAAAAAAACATGCTTTAAAGGTATAAAGTCAACTCTATTCTCTCTTTTGAGAATTTAAACTAAGAGATTTAGAAATGAGGAGTTGAGTAAATGGGGCAATATTACTTGTAGGATACTGGTGGAATGAAGCTCTGCAAAGGTCTCCAGAGGAAACTTAATTCTCTCCCTCTTTTGGCTAAGTTTCTGTAGTTTGGCTGTAATTTGATGAATTCTTACAACTTTTGTTCACTTACCTCTCCATTCAAGTTTATCTGAGCTGATTCTGTTCTATACTACCAGATGTGTCTGGTAAAATGCCATTCAGACAAAAATAGGTCAAAACAAGAAAACAAAAACTAAACGAAAGCAAACTATAAACTGTTCACAATATTAATGCAATTCCAGAGGTTATGTGTCATACTTTGCAGATAAAAATTATATACTACTGTTTCCAGAATCTAATACTTAAGATTCCACTTATATAAGCATAAACAGTCCCAAATCCAGTTTACTTACTGCTGTGTTTCCCATTTATTATGCTTCATAAATGAACCATAAATCTCGGTTTATGCTAGGAGCTTCAACGTACTCATGAGTGTCTTCTTCGTTAGCAAAGTCCAGCTCAATACTCTTCCATTGTGATAGTTGAGGCTGAAAGAAACTTTCTCCTCTAAAGTAATTTATCTTGGTGTACTAGGTACGGTATGTAGATATTAAAGTGAATTCCCCTGATCTTTCAGCCATCATGAGTTTTAAGATGGTATGTCGCCTCAATGGTAGCAATTAATCCAGAACAGGTTGACTCTGTGTTTAGTATTGCGCTTAATGATAAGTCAAACTGGATAGGACTCTTTTATTTAAAACCCTTCTTTAATCTTTTGCCTGTCCTTTTCTGTAATGCCAATGTTGGCAAAGATCTGTGCTACAGGGATGCTAGGTAACTCGTTGTACTGCTGGTGGAGCTACACACAAATATGGTAGTAAAAAAGTTTCTTTAATAGAAGTACAGGCAGTAAAGGTAACATGCATAGGATGAATCTTTACCAAAAGGTCATATTCAGTGGGTGGTGTTAGAAACTAGCTTTCTCTGCTTAGAATGCCACAAATGAGGCCTCAGTCCTTGGCTGAAGAATATTTTCTTTCTTTGTCTGATTTTATTCACTAAATGTAATGATTGTATGTTTCATGAATGTTATGTGACAACAGTTTATTCCTCTTTATTGTTAAGTAGTATTCCACTGTATGTGCTGCACTTTTTCTCTCCCTCTTTTGGCTAAGTTTCTGTAGTTTGGCTGTAATTTGATGAATTCTTAAGTTTCTACTCATCTGCTGATAGACTTTGGTTTGTTTCCAGTTGTTGGCTATTACAAATAAACCTGTATCTATCACACAAGTTTTTGTATAGATGTACATTTTTATTTCTCTC
This sequence comes from Colobus angolensis palliatus, assembly GCF_000951035.1. NCBI lineage: Eukaryota > Metazoa > Chordata > Mammalia > Primates > Cercopithecidae > Colobus > Colobus angolensis. The sequence continues at coordinate 6,288,576 of NW_012114400.1, read as the reverse complement.
GGGTAAATACCTAAAGGAAAATAGCTGATTACTCTGCTAAGTGCCTATTCAATTGACAAACCATCTCATAGTGATTGTCCTATTTTACATTTCCACGAGCAGGGGATGATAGCTGTAGCTACTCACATATTTGCCAAAAATGGATTGGTCAGTCTTTTGAATTTTAGCTATTCTAATTGATGTGCTTTAATTATTTTTAAAATTTACACTCAGCAGTAAGTTTCAAGATACTACTTCAGGAAGAATTACTGACAAGAAACTTTGACATGCGTAGGAATTAATGGCCTGCCCACTACCTCTCCAATTTTTGTTGCAAAAGATCAACTGGAGTCACTTCAGCTGGAGTGAAAGGGACTTGCAACTATGGGGAAGGTGCAACAACAATTCTATCTCACCTCTGAGATCAGAAGTAGCAATTAGAACATAAATCCCTGATACTAGGAAGACAAGGTTCTTATTGCCTACTCTGCCTCCCACAGCTGTGTAAGTTGCTCCAGGAACACATGGACCACTGCCTCTCACAGGGTTGAGAGAGGGAGATAGGTAGTTTCTCCTATGCTATGAGATAATATGGACTGACATTAACTGCAGTTTATAATCCAAGCCCTCCCTTGAAATTTGCAAGTCTTCAATAGACTCCAGAATCTAAAAAGTTACAACAGACAGATTCTGCCAATGCAGCTGGCTAGGTGGGAAGAGACATTCCTAATGCTTCCTACTTGGCCACCTTCCCCAAATTCTAGAGCATATTGAATAGTAAAGTTCTATTTATGCATCTTTAATCTTAAATATGTAAATAAAAATTAAGGTTCTTGCAAAGAGAGCAGCTGGGAGAAATCAACAGGAAAATATCCAATAAGTGACCAAGATTTAATCAGAGAAATGTGCTTAGTATGAATGATTAAGAACTAGAGGAATGTATTCAAAATGATTCTGAGCAGAGAGACAATAGTGATTTCCACTCAAGAGCAATTTCATAGCCATGATGGAGAAATACGAAAATGCTTTATATATCGTGAACAGTTTAAAAGAAGCTATACTCATATGCAATCCTGCAAGGGGAAGTATTACGTACTAAGTTATTAAGAACACATAGCAAAGGAAAGGAGAACCTGACCCTCAGCCTTGAAAATAAAACTTCCCATAAGTAGGAAGGTAGTTAGTTGAATTGCCTGTGGTATTCCTATTCTGGACCACACTGGGGATTCTTGGACAATGTTTCATGGATTGTCCTTGGTCAGGCTTAGACCAAAAGCAAATAAAGTGTAGGGGCCAAGGGAAAACGTTTTTATCCTCTGAAGTTTTCATGAAAAATAAACATACGAATGGCAGATTAATAGAAGAAATGGCATACAAATTTATTAGCATGCACGTGGGAAAATCACAAAGTGGTTGTTCAATATCCGTACTGATGCTTATGTACCTTTATTCTTGGGGAAAAGAATATAGGGAAATGTGGATGATTTTAAGGGGACAGTATAGTAAAGGATTATTAAAATAATTCAATGGACTTAAAGAACATATGATGAACCAGGACAATACTTGTGGGGCACAGAGAGCAGACAGCGACTAGTGACAAAAATTTGTCCAAGTTTGTTGATAGTCTTCAGTCTAATCTGCAACATGAGTTCAACTAATAAAAACTCAAGGAAGAGACAAGAGGTAACTGTTCTCTTCTTTGGCAGTTTCAGACTTTAGGTAGATAAGAAAACTTCCAGGAAAAACTTCATCCTGTGCTTTGGGAGAGATAATGGATTGAGAGACAGGAATGGTGGAGAGTAGGTCAGACAGACCTTGAGGGTCTTCCGTTTAGCTTGTCAAAGTGCCGCATTTTGAGTATCCATGTCTGTGTCCCAACACTAGCTGTTCTGAAATTACTGCTTCCTTTAATTATATTTTTTCTTTTTTTTCCCAGGCTTGAGAAGCCGTACTTTCTACAGGTGATTACCACTAAGCTCTAAAATAAGAATAGTGATACACATAGTGCTAATTTTGCTAGTCAAAATTTCTTGCCCATATGTAACTACAGAAAGAAATTGAAAAATAAATGATTCTCCCATGTCATATAATATCTAAGAAGTGGCAAAGGAAGAATCTAGAGATTACTTAAATACTAATTTTTGAGAACAATTAAGATAAATCACACTGTTAAAAGCAAATTTAACTTTTGTTAATCTGGAATGAATGTGACAGAAATTAGATACATTGGTTTATTATATCCTCTTTGTTCCCATTACATAAAGGTTTAATATATGTTGATTGGAAGACATATGAATAGCTTAGTTCTACAAATAATTTTTTTTTTTTAAACAATAGTAAGATGGTTTCAACTTGTTTTAGGATAAGATAAACAAGCCCCTTGTGGAATGATGTGAACAAGATTTCTAGGAATATAAAATATTTCAAACTAATTGGAAACAAAGCATCAGGACCTTACTAATTTGATTGCTAAGACACGAGTGTGGGATCAAAGAAGTAAAATGTGAACAGTACTACTCAATACAAGTAGCTTAATTTAGAAAAAGATAATAACCAAAAAAGAATATTTATCACTGGCAGCTTGTGTTTAGTATTTCATTTACAGTGTTCCTTGTATTTAAATCTCCTCCATTACTTACACTTAAAAGCCTTCTTCATGCTGTCATCACCTTTCATTTCCTCCCGATTGTTAAGAAATATGTGACTGAGATAACCGCATCATATCCCACAAATGCTGTGGTGTGTTAAACTGAGACAGCAATATTCAGCAGTGCACTGATGCTGACACAGATTTTACTAAGAACAATTTCACCTGGGGATAACTCTCCTCACCTAGCTATCGAGGCCAGCATTACTGAAATATAGACAGCAACAATGCAATTATTAAGAGTTCAACCATAATCCCCTCTCAGAGTCCCATAGAGGTAAATGTTCGAGTGTTTCAAGGACATTTTAGAGAGTTTCAATTTACCTGTGACAGGTAAATTGTAGTTAAAGGAAACCAGTTATATACACTTCTACCATGGGAAAGACGGATGAGCCACTTCAGAATGTGTTTCACTCAGCTCATGGTTTACGATGATCTTAATTTTATTATGTAAGAAAAGCATCACAATTTAATGAATGCCAGCTACATATTTTAACATATTCCCAGCCACAAATACCATCTATCACATTTGAGATTGTGCTTGGAGTCTCCCAACTTTCTTTTGGCTTTTGATTTCAAAATATTTCCTAGCAAGTGAACTACTCCATGATCTATTTTCAATTGTTGCAACAGCAAAAAAAATTATAACGTATGTAGATGATGTCAGACATATAGTAATGTACTTGCATCTAACATTACATTCTTATTTCAATAGCATTTATGTTATGTAAATACGTGGCATTAAGGGAGTTGGTTATATTTTGACTCCTTTTTACATCTCCCCATCCCTTTTCCCTTCAATCCTATGATTTCAGAAAATAGAACAAATCAAAGCATCAGTTTCAAATATTTTTTTAATTCCAGTAAAAAATAATTGAATACTTTTCCCCCTCTTATATAGGTATAATTTTAATAGAAGTTTATTAGTCCGTATATGAAGAAAAATGTTTTTAGCAAAATTTCAAATAAACTAAGCCTAGAGAAAACACTTTTAAATATGTTAAAATACTTTTTATATTTTTTTTCAATTTTATTATTATTATTAATTTTTTTCATAGAGACAGGATTGTCCTATATTGTCCAGGTTCATATCGAACTCCTGGGCTGAACCAATTCTCCTGTCTCAGCCTCCCAAAGTCAATTTAATCTTTTAGTAAATATTTTTCTTTAAACTTAAAAATAAAATTTATCCAAAAATTATAGTGTCTGTGACATTAATACTACATAAGTAATTTTCTACAATGTCTGTGACATTAATACTACATAAAGTAATTTTCTACAAGTATTCAAGATAAGAAAGTACAATGAAAGTATGTAGCTTTATTTCCTTGGCAGTGAGACACATTTTAAATAAACTATATGCAAGTCACTATAACAGATATGGTGGAGATTTCAATTCAATTCAACAAAAAATACTATCTCTTACATTCCAGGTATTTTGTAAGCCGGAAGCAAATGATGAATTATACCTAAGAACATCACACAAAAAGTTAACAGTCTTACTGGGGATACAAATAATTAACAAAGTAATGGAAATGCAGTCTGGTAACTCCAGTAATGGAGGGGTGCTCAACTTAGGTTAAGTAAGGAAATATTCCCAGAATACTGGATATTAAGATTGGGTGTGTCTGAAACAGCTTTTTTCTATAAGGTGCTTATAGTATAGATGTAATTATAGTATAGATATAGTATAGATATAATTCACTCATTTCCCAAAAATGCCTTTTAAATCACTTTATCACTTTTACAATGTTGTATATATTATATATTTTAATAAAGCTGTAGAAATAAATTCCTTTTCTGTGGCCAAAATACTAAAGTTCAAACTAATAGCATCTATGAAAAAACATTCAAATATAATTGCAAGATTAAATATTGTATGAATAGTAATACATTTTTGTGTGAGTATATTTGAAAGAATTCATTTTAAACTGTATTCTCCAAAACTAATAATATTTTTGATGTTTTATAAAAGAAGATCTAATAGAGTGAAATTTGAACACAAGAGTGAGCTAAACATAGTGAGATTTGAAATAACATCTGGATGATATGAAATATTTATTTATAAGGCAAAATTTAATCAAAAAAATTTTAAAAAGGTTGAAAAAATATTTCAAGCATAGAATGCATGTGGAAATGAAAGAGTATACGTGTATTTTTGTTGTTGTTGTTGTAGTTGGCATACTACAATTAGGTATAAATTATAATCTGAATTTGCACATGTTAGTAAAGCAGCAAACCTAACAAGCACTATAACACATGGAGGGAAAAGTTCTAAACACTTTCAGCATTATAAAAAGTACACGGTACTTAAATAGTATTAACATTTTAATAAGATTGAAATACTTTTTTAAAACTCTTTGAAATATATCGATATAGGGAGAATATAGAGTTTATCGATGCCCATCTTTCAGGAATTCAACTACAGAGACAGCTTTGTAGCTATTAAGAAAATAAAATAAAGAGAGAAAGTGTGGAACTTTTTGCTAATGAATCTAACTACTAAATATGTCATATTTGCCAAACAAAACAGACATTAAGGATAATAAGAAGTTTCTGGAAAAAACTCACCAAACTCAATAAATTTATCCAAGGCTCTCTCCTGTGTTCTTGTGATTGTCTGGGGCCAAGTGGTGGCAGCAGTTACTAAAATTATTGCCATCTGCAAGTTGGAACTGCTGCTACAAATTCTGAGAGCCTGAAGCTTTCCATAAGCTCTTTTTTCTAAACGTTTGATTGTTTACCCTGCCATAAGTCACAGTTTCGGCTTGGCAGCGATAATGCTCTTTTTCTGACTGTCCATCAAAGGAAAAGGAAAAAGGAAAAGAGTGGCAATTACTTGCTTTCATCTCTTGATATTTATTCTATGCTATAACCACCAAAAATAAAAAAGGAAAGGAGAAAGAACTAAAGAAAGAAGTAATAAAGACATCAGTTATTACATAGAAAAATATTTATATATGGGTATTTTACATGATTAGTCTCTTTGCATAATTTGATCAAGTTAGATACTTAATCAAAACTATCCATTATAGAAATTATCTTCTTTTTTTTTTTTTTTTTTTACTGAGACTATAAGCTTGTTTTATATGATACTGTAATGGAGTTTCTTGACTGTTTTATATGATGATATAACAGAGTTACTTGGTTGTATATAAGCAAAGACTTTGTTAAAAAAAAAACAAAAACAAAAACCTGCCAATTCCAGGCATGGTGGTTCACGCTTACTCCTATAATCCCAGGACCTTGGGAGACGAAGGCAGGAAGATAACTTGAGCCAGGAGTTCGAAACCAGCTGGGCAACACAATGAGGCTCTGTATGTATCCAAAAAAAAAAGAAAAAAAAAGCTGGGCATGGATACTCGAGAGGCTAAGGTAGGAGGATTACTTGAGCCCCAAAATTCGAGGCTGCCATGAGCTTTGATCACGCCATAGAACTCCAATCTGGGTGACAGAGAGATCCTGCCTCTTTTGAAAAAAGAAAATTATAACACTTAAAAAAAAAAGCCAATCCTCAAGCCTCAAGCTCATTAAAAAGACAATTTGGGTCATGAGAGCAGGCCAGTTTTCTTAAATTTTACTGATTTAGAAAATACACATTTATTCATTCCATAAACACTTTTGAGTATCAACATATGTCAACCATTATTCTCGGTAAACAAGACATTCATGCTTTCTCTCCCCATGCAACTTACAATTTAGTGGAAGAGAAAGAAACAGTGAAGATAATAAATAAAACAAGTAGGTATTGTGATGACTGCTCTGAAGGAAACTCAAGGAAGAAATGGATCATAACAGAGATTCTAACGTATATAGGAAGGTCAGAGAGGGAGTCTCTCTCAAGCTTAATTGCTGAGACACGAAGAGTGTGAAAGTTCTAGAAGGAGAGAGAGATCTGGAAGTTGCATGGCTGACGCAAACAAAGAGACACAGGACACCATACTACAGCCTCATCAAAAGCTGAGGGAAGGACTTGGTAGAGTTAGAGCCAAATGTTGTGATTATAGCAATAATAGTTACTGTTTACTGACTCCTTGTTATGTGACAGAACTTAATTAAAGTAACTTAATTCTCATAATAACCCTAGGGGGCAGGTTTTATTAATAAACTCATTTTGTAGAAGGAGACCTGAAGGCTGAGAGAGGTAAGGAACTGTCTCAAAATTACCCAATTAGTTAACAGGGAGCCAGTTTCATACTTGACTAGAGCACATACTTGTTCTTACTAAGTTATATTATTACCACATAACTAACTTTTACCGGGCACTATTTTAACAACAAGGACCATGGTAAATCCTTTGAAATACAGGAAGTTTTAAATATTTAGAACAATCACCTGAGATGAACAATTTCCTTTTAAAATCCCATTTTGTAGATCAGGGAGCTACAATCTAGAGATACTAAGTAATGTTTTTCAAAATTATCCATACAACGAGAAGCAAAGACAGGATTTCAACTAGGGTGAATGTTGGGGACTCCTACAGGCACAAGAAGGACAGTTATTTTTTTTCTTTACCCCAAAAATTCGCTTTTTAAAACTTAGGGTCTGGGACAACACTAGGAGTCCAGAAATTCCTTTTCAACAGCTATTTCTTCTTTCAGAATATTATCTATTCTCATCCCTTTTCTCTACTAAAGAGTTTTTTTCTTTACCTCCACTACACTGGCAGATCATATTCATTCCTAACATATGCCAAATTTACAGAATTGTTTTCAAGAGAATAGCATGACAGAAACTAAAATATGTTTAGCTACAGGGATTCTCTCAACACCTCTGTATTACAATGCAGGGCACAACAGTGTCATATTGTATAAAGATAATTTCTTCCTGATGCAACCATGAGGACTGAAAGAGAGGACAACTACTTACAAAAGAAAAACATTAAGAGAATACTACAACACTAGAAAAGTGTTCACTTTAAGATTCCTTATATGCTCAATATTCTTCATCATTTCAAAAAACAAAACACACAAACACAAAAATTAAAAAACAAAACATTGAGAAAATATCCTCAGCACATATTAAATGTACTTCAGTGTTAAGGGAAATATTTAAAATTTAATGTAAAAAATATAGATCATTTCCCATGTACTCTAGGCAAGGACATTTAGTATTAAATCATATATTAATGTGTAATAGTGCCCCTTAAGCATCAAGTAGAATGTCAATTACCATTTTCTTCTGATTTACTTCACTTAATTCAAGTCAATCTTTTTCCCTGTATATATAAAATATAGTCTCCTACTTATAATAGTTTGACTTAACGATTTTTTGATGTCATTGTTATTGTGAAAGCAATACGGTAGAAACCATAATTTGAGTAATCATATAACTATTCTGTTTTTCACACTCAGTACAGTACTCAATATATTATATAAAATATTAAGCACTTTATAATTATATAAGCTTCCAGTTAAGATGATTTTGCCCAAGTTCAGGATAATGTAACTATTGTGAGCATAATTAAAGGAGACTAGGTTAAGCTAACCTTCAGGTTGAATGGGTTAGGAGTATTAAATACATTTTTAATATATGATATTTTCAAATCACAATAAGTTTGTTTCGGTATATCATGGGCTTATTAAGATGTAACTCAATATATACATAGTATGTATAAATATATGTAATATGTGTGTAAATATGTATGCAAGGATTCAATATATATTCATTATTTTCTATTCATCTATATCTTGACTAATTGTATGATAAAAATGATACAAACTTAAAATAAATTTCAAAATCATCTATCAATTACAACTTTCTCACATTACCTATGCATATTTTGAAGCCCAGAAATGCGATTTCCCGAGGTCATAGAGCTAATTGACAAGATAGCTGGGATCAGAAATCAAGTACTACTAAAGATTTGTTTTTTTGGTAAGAGCAGAGGTTCTCAGTTTGGAGTGATTTTTATCTTTTATGTGATTTTAGCGATATCTGGAGACATTTTCAGTGATCCCAAATAAGTTTTAGTGAATAAAGGCCACAGATACTGCAAAACGTTCTACAGAGCACAGCACAGTCCCGCACATCAGTGAATCTTCAGTCAAAAATGGCAAACGTGCCAAGGTGAACAATCACTTTGTTAGATAAAATTATTTATTTTTTCTTTTATACATTGGAGTACTTCATGAAGTAGTGTCAGTTATAAAATTAAAATCATTATCTTCATTAAAACTAAACATGAAATAATTAATTTAGATTATTTATTACATGCTGTTCTTCCATTAGGCATGTGGCAAAAATTTAAAATTAGTCAACAAAATATAGCGATTGCATGTAAAATATAATGAATTTAAATGATATTTTAGGGCAAAACATACCAAAGTACTTTTATTTTAGATTTAAAATACATTAGCATACATATACTTTTATAACACTTACTTTTTTGTTGTATTGTTGTCGTCTAATTTTTATTCATGTATTTTTAAATTTCAACTTTTATTTTAGGTATAGGAGGCAATTAGCAGAGTTGCTACATGAAAATCTTACTGAATCCTGAGGTTTGGAGTATGGATCCCATTGCCCAGGTAGTGAGCACAGTAACCAATATGTAGTTCTTCAACCCAACCCATGGCCCCCTCCATTCTTCTCTGATCTTGTAGTCTACAATGTCTGTTGTTCCCATGTTTATGTCCATGTGTGCTCAATGCTTAACTCTCACCTACAAGCAGAACAAGCAGCATTTGGTTTTCTGTTCCTATGTTAATTCACTTAGAAATATGGCCTCTAGATGCATTCATGTCATTGCAAAGGACATTATTTTGTTTTTTGTTTGTTTTTTTTGTTTTTTCGCTGTATAGTATTCCATTGTCTATATGTACCACATTTTCTTTATCCAATCCACCAATCACTGATCACCTAGGATGATTCCATATCTTTGCTATTGTAAATGGTGCTGCAATGAACACACAAGTACATATGTCTTTTTGGTAGAATAATCTTGATGTGGTTAGGCTTTGTGTCCCCACCCAAATCTCATCTTGAGTTATAATCCCCATAATCCTCATCATCTCCATCTAACTCCCCATAATCTCCATGAACTTTTCCTGTGCATTAAGTATTTGGCCAACTCTTTGGCACAAGAGGCCTAGTTTTGGCATGTCTTGCTTTACTTGCTTTATGGCATACTTGCTTTAATGGTCTTCACTAAGTTAATCATTCCTAGCTTTTGATTTACAGTGAGAGACATGTGACTTTTCCTTTCACTTGAATACTTTGATGCCATTATAAGGTTAATAACCTAATTTCAATCTTATTTAGTTTAATGGAACAGGGAGGCCAAAGGAGAAGAGAGATGAGGGAATGGCCAGTCAGAGAAGCAGTCAGAACACACAGAAACATAACTGATTGAGTTTACAATCTTCTTTGGGCATATTACACGGGACCCCAAATCACTGACACTAATAACATAAAAGATCACTGACCACAGATTACCGTAACAGTTATAACAATACTAAAAGTTTGAAGTATTGCAAGAATTACCAAAATATAACACAGCCACATGAAGTGAGAACAGGCTGTTGGAAAAATAGGACTGATAGACTTGCTTGACACAGGTTGCCACAAACCTTCACTTTGTGAAAAACGCTATCAGAGAAGTATAATGAAGTTAAATGAAATAAAATGAGATATTCCTGTAGTTTAAAAGTAGCCCAGGTAATTGATAGAAATTTGAAAATTAAGAATGTCTCACCTAAAGAAAAATTGAAACCACAAAGTCAAATCAAATTCTAACACAATGGCGAAACTGAACTCTTATTCACTGACAAACCTTAGTAACAACTAACAACTATTTTTAGTACCAGCAACCCACTAAATACACAGTTTCAAACTGTGATGAGTACTGTGGTAGTACTATAGTGTATTATGAGAAAATAAAGCAGAGTAAACTCATTTCCATATTTGGATTGTGATTAATTAAAGTCTTTCTCCCTTAAAAATATTTCCATTTAAATTAGAATGTAAACTTGTTAATATTTTGAAGTATAGATGAAATAATTTTTGCTCAGGGGAGGCAAAAGGTATCAAGGTCCAAGCAGGTTTTTTTATACAGATGTTCTGACCAAATGTCCACCATCACTAGACATTGAAAGTAAGGAGAGAAAGTGGTCAAGAGGAAAGTAGGTGCCATATCATGTATAACTAAAATGTATTTAATAGGTTTACAGACTATGATTGAGCCTATTTATGTTTAAAATTATTATTCTGTATACTCTGTAGAGAATGGATTGTAGATAGGTAGGTGTAGTAGTGGAGAGACTAGTAAGAAGACAATTGACCAGTGTATGGCAGTGGTAATAGCGGCATGATCTAGATTGGTAACAGTGAAAAAGAGGGAAAGAAAGTGGGCTGGCTGAGATAAGCATGGGAGGTAAAATCAACAGGATTTGGTGAGATGAATTTGATATGAAAGATGAGAGAGAAAATAAATACTTAGATTTCTAAAAAGCGAATAAATTTAATACACATTTTTTCGGTCTAGTAGAATATTAGATACTGCAATATGAGGCAGAGTGAATTGTTAAAAATTATTCTTAGTCTTCTGACTTAATAAGTGGGGAGAGAAGTCACTTTAAAACATGGGAAAAATTGGAGAAAGTCCTTATTTATAAGATGTATCAGTAATTCAGATTTTGTAGCAACGTATTTAAAATATCTGTATAGCATTCAAGTAGAGATTTTTAAGTCACTTAAATATATACATATGAAGCTGATAAAAGTATTTATGGCATGAGATGTTTGCCTTGTTATGTAGAGAATATTTAAATCTCTGGCTGAGATTCCATATTGAGAGGAAAAGGAGACCTAGATAAAAGCCTTGAATAACTTCAATGTTTAAATCAGAATATGGACAAAGAGCAAGTAAAAGAAATGTTGAAGAAAACAGAGATGTATAAAAAGAACAAGAGAATGTGATGTAATGGAAACTAGAAAAAGGTAAGTAAGAGGGAGATCACAAAGTATTGATTTCATTTGACAACAAGAAGTTTATTCATAAAATTACCTAGTAGAAATTCAAGTCAAGTGGTGAGGAAAGAAGCCAGATCCAGATCCAACTTTGAGGAATAAATAGAACACGAGCAGATAGAAACAGAATATAGAATTACTTTTTCATAAAGCTTGATTCTGAAGGGTAATGGAAAGACAGGATATTAAATGGAAGGTGCCACAGTTTCGGAGAGAGTTTATGATGGCAGATAAAGATTATATAAGGTGGGGGAAAATTCTACTTTGTAAGACATATAGGACAATAAATACATCAAGTTTTCTGGGAACACAAATGTGGTTAGGCTACTGTGTATATGTGAAGGTATGACTTTTTATAGAAGAATGGATAATGTCTCCATTATAGAAGAACAGAAGAAGATGAATGAAGATGTAAGGAACTTTTCCGTTTTGGTCATAACAAAATAAAAGGGGTTTTATCTGCTGCCTATAATATTCTATATGAATCGTACTCACAATTCACAGAGAGTGGGGTTTGGAAGAACACACAGAGAAAAACAGGCAGAAAGTGGTAGTGGATGAGAATTGGAGAAAAAAGTTAGGGGAGAAATCTAGTAAGCTAAAGTAGGTCATGTTGATTATCTACTACAAAGAGTTACTACAATGTGTAGGGATGCCAATCAATCAAACTATGTAATTTACATAGTGCAATATTCAATGGGTAGGGTACTGGATGAAGAAAATCATTGGTTGCATTCAGCAATAGTTAGGTTTTGCCAGGTGAGTGTCATGAGACATCCACATGTGTTAAAAGTGTTTAGGATATTTATAGTGTTAACTCATGGAATCTAAGTTGTGTGTGGTGGGGAATAATACCCGAGAAGACTAAAGGCAAACATAGAGATGGATGTTTGTTCTACTGTCATACCACCCTGAACGTATCTGATCTTGGAAGCTAAGCAGTTTTGGGCCTGGTTAGTAATTGGAAGGGAGAGGGATGTTTGATCTAGCAATTGCTGAAGCAATGAATTTTCAAGGTCTCAAAGTCTAAACAAGAAAGTGAGTGGTAATGTTAGATTGAAGAGGTCATGTGAAATGAAGTCAAGGAACTAAAAACGCTAGAAAATATACTAGCATTCTCTTTTTTTCTGGTGATTACTTCCTATACCCATGGCCCAAGCAGAAGCTGTCATGTTCATGCAATGTGACTTCATCTCTTGGTCTTAGTTGAAAGATACAGGGATAGCACCTTATCTAATTTAGGTTAATTAGTTCATTTCCCAAGATTTTGAGCTTGGGCACAGACAAAGCCTTTCTAGTGACTTGAAACATAAGATAAGAACTTTTAAGTTGCCAATGGGCATTTTCTTCCCCTGTGGTTCACATAAGATAATCAAAGATTAATTTTATTAAGCAAGATACAAAGAATAAATCATACCCACAGAGAGAAGAAAAAGAGCGACAGAGAGTCCTGTTTAAGTGAATGTCTATTCTTGGACTTCATATAGTAATAACCTTATAATGAACTGAAGTTTTAATTAAATTTGCATCTAAGAGAGTCTAAACTACTATAGTACTATTAATATCAATCTTCCCAAAAGGCACTAAATTTATATATCGTGACCTGAACATGAAATAGAAAAATATTCTATACTCTTGATGACTGTTTCATTTTTCTTTGCTTACTATTTTGTGATATCATCTTATTTTGTACATTTGAAAAGAGCTGTGAGTTTTTCAAGGTTCATTCTTTTGACAGAAGCTCTATGTATTTTGGAAATGAATATTAAACTCTGATTTTATCTTAGATGTTGTGAAATATGAAGACAACGGCTTGAAATGGCAAAATGGTATCTTGAAATGTGCTTATATTACATAGGTTCTTTTATAAATATAAATCAAAATTGACAGCTGAGTTTGCTTGCTTTTTCATTTTGTTGAAATGTTATCCTTATTTTTTCCTGATATGCCTGAAATGTGCTAATAACCTAGTTACTGTTGATATTCTAAGAAGAGAGGAATTAAGAAACAGAGAAGTATAGTTGAGAAAATTATAACACATGTACTCTCATAATGACTCAACAAAAAGAATCACACATTTTTCTAGTATCTGGCATTATTTTTAAATGTACAGGGATTAGAGCTGAGGTGGGTGGACAATCTGCTCATAATCAGATAACCTGTGAAACAAATTGGTTATGTGCTAACCCCAAGGCAGAATTCATATTTAGTTATCCATTTGAATGATTAGAGTTGAAAAGATTCACACATCAAACTGCTAAATAATATCTTCCCTCAAGGCAATTATTTTCTTAGTAAATAGAAAAGAAGACTTTTTGAAAGATAGTTCCAACTTTCTTGTGAGCAAGGTACATAGAGTATATATCTTATCTTATACTTCATTAAAATTATACAGTATTATTAACAAATATACTAATCTTTTAATTACTATATTTGTACCTTAGATTTGATGTCTTGTATATATTTTTCAAAAGATTATGTGTAGGTTATTCATAATCTAAAAAGTAAGGTATTCGTAGAAAAATTTTTAAAAAATTTGGAGTGTATAGTCTCAAAATAAAACAAACAGAAGTAAAACAGTCAAATATATAACCTATTTCTATTTTCTGCATGTTGGCTACAGATTTATTATTATAAATACAGAGGTAAGTTTCTCATTTTGGATAGAAGATTTAGCATTATAATTTCCTTATATTTTAAATTAAAAATAACTTTAAATATTGTAACAATATAATAAATTCTATTGTAGTTGAACATCAATAGTCAGTAAACTTACTTACTTCCACTTACTGAAAGCCCTGATGTAAGCACACTTACTTAAAACATTGATGAAAGTCAGTTTTCATCTATGGTCACCTCATTAAAAACAACAACATAGTTTTCTTAAACAACCAGAAAAATCCAAATCTTTAATTATAACACAGGAGAAAGTAAAGCAGAAAAAAAGTTAACAATATTTGGTCAATATCTGATGATTTTCACAAATAATTTTTTTTCAAGATAATGCAAATGTAAATTTCAGAAAGTCAAATTAGCAAGAATATGAGTTATTCCCTTCAATATATAATTTTAAAAGTTCACTTAAGCACCTAGTAATGAAATATATATTGCCTACATGGTCCAAATAAATGTAAAATTATATTAGAGATTATAAAAGAATCTTTTAGGAAATAAAAGACTCAAATAAAAACATACATATTTTATCTTCAGGATAATATTCAATAATAATTTTTGTCTGGTTTGAGTCTATTAATTATTTTGCGTGATGACTTACAAAATTGAGTACCTTTGCAAGGACATGAATAGAGCTTGAGGTCATTATCCTGACCAAACTAATGCAGGAAAACCAAACACATCATCTTCTCACTTAAAAGTGGGGACTGAACAATGAGAGCACATAGAAACAGGGAGGAGAACAACACACGCTGGGACCTTTCAGGGGAAGGGGTTGGGGACAGGGAGAGATCAGGATACATAGCTAATGCATGCTGGGCTTAATATCTAGGTGATGGCTTGATAGCTGCAGCAAACCACCATGGCACACGTTTACTTATGCAGTAAACCTGCATATCCTGCACATGTACAACAGAATTTAAAATAAAAATAAAATGGATATCTTAATATCCATAAAAATTCTAGATAATTTTTGGCTCCCATAAATCTGTGAGAATATGTGAAGTTTGTCTTTCTGTGTCTGGCTTATTTCAGTTAACATAATAAATACCTATAGAGAAAATAAACTGACTATATTCTACCTTTTAATGAAAACAGCACCAACAGTCAAATGTGTATATCCTAATAATTTCTCAATCTTTTAAAACTTTACTATAAATTAATGACTTTAATTATAACAGTAATTGATGCTCAAAATTTTCTATTTTGTGAAATTATCATATAAACTTAAAATGTTTATGTAAAAAATTCTAGAAAAAAGTTCTGATTGCATTTTACAAAATGCATACATGTTTAGAAAATATCAACTATGTTGACTATTAGATCTGAAAACTCATATCTGCTTCTCACATATTTTTTCTGTAGCAAAAAATATCAACTAAATAATATGTATTCCTTATAAAATATGACTAAAACAGTATCAGGAGAGAATCTGAATATGTAGATAGTAAAGTGAGTAATTAATTATATTTACTTTATGACATTAGTGTTATACATAAAGTTTCAGTGCCACAAAAGAAATAGCACTTGAATATAAAATTTTCTTCTTAACTCTCAGCAAGGCAAGGTACTTTTATAGAAGGGTGTGCCTTTACAGATGGAGCAATGGTGAGTGCACACTTGGACAAGGGAGGGAAAGCGGTTCTTATCCTTGACGCACAAGGCCCCTGCTGTCCTGTCCTTCCTCTATTGACGAGGGTTAGACTGCACAGGCTAAACAAATCCGATTGGCTAATTTAAAGAGAGTGAGGGGGTGAGTGGTTTGATGGGGAAAAATGGCTATGACGGAGCAGGTAATCGAAATGAGTCAGGGTGGAGCAGGTAATCGAAAAAGGTTTCTTTATGAGGAAGTTAAGTTTAAAAGTAGAAGGGAAAGAACTGAACATATTGACATATTGATTCTTTGAAAAGAAATTTAGAACTCATATCTAACATTAGTAAGATGTTTATCGTTTTGTTTCTGTACATATTTTAAGTTATTTTTTAGAAAATAGAAATCAGAGCAGTTCTTCAATTAAAGAGGATCTAATACTAAACTGAGAATGAGAAAGTTCAGCTTTCAATTATCTGTTGGATGTTGGAGAATACATTCAATTTCTACTTGGATTTCCACAGCTACAAAATGTTGAAATTGGTCACATATACAAGTATGCTTTTTCTCTTCATTTTTTCTGTGATTTCACAGACAATATCTGGAAATTTGGGGCATAGACTTAACTGATCTGTTATCGCTTGCAAATAGCAAGAAACTCATTTTATTTTCATATACCTGTTATTCACTCTATCAATAAATCAAACATCTGCTTCAATTATATGACTGTCCAAAGAAGATGCATATTAAATGTTTGTAGAAGACGATAATTCTTTTGTAATATATTAAACTTATCCTGTGAAATTTTATTACATGTTAGTAAATTCTTTTTAATTATTTAAATTTTATTAAATAATTTACTTCAAACTAAGTTTACTTTTTTTTACTAGTCTGAATGCCATATTTTTTTAAAATTGAAATTCTCGTAATCCTGTACCCTCTACCTAACATTGCTGAACAATTGTTCAAATCTTACTAGATGGATATCAGCCTGCATAGTCAAAATTTTAGTGTTAATAAAATAAAAGTTAAACACTATAATTATTTCACTCTTAAAGTTGAATATAAAATATATAATTTATATATTTTCACTTGAACATTTATTAACATATATTTTATTCATGCTTTAAAAAGTTGTTTAGGAAAGCTAACGTGTTAACACAAATATAAATATTCAAAAGTGTAAGAGACATTACATTAAGCTATTTTACATTATTCCAAGCTCTCACAGTAATAATAAGCAAAGAGATAATTATAATGATAACTGTTATTTGTGTTTGTTTGTTGGCTGGTATGTAAATATAATGTCTATGTTTATTAAGCACTAAAATGTATCAGTTAGTGCATGAATATTATTTCTTTCTTTCTTTCTTTCTTTCTTTCTTTCTTTCTTTTTTTTTTTTTTAGACAGAGTCTTGCTCTGTCGTCCAGGTTGGAGTGCAGTGGTGTGATCTCTGCTCACCACAAGCTCCGCCTCCTGGATTGACGCCATTCTCCTGCCTCAGCCTCCCGAGTAGCTGGGACTACAGGTGCCCGCCACCACGCCCCACTAATTTTTTGTATTTTTAGTAGAGACAGGGTTTCATTGTGTTAGCCAGGATGGTCTCGGTCTCTTGACCTCGTGATCCGCCCGCCTCGGCCTCCCAAAGTGCTGGGATTACAGGCTTGAGCCACCGTGCCCAGCCACATTAATTCTTATCTCTATAACTCTGTAACCTTAATTGCTAGCTAGTCTGAAATGACCACTTGAGTTTGTTACTAGGTTTATATCACCATTTCCATTTTTGTTATTACTCATTTCATCCACATCATCTCTGATTATTTAGCAGTGTCTATTTCTATTCCCACAGGCTTCTATAGTCATTTGATTCAACCTCTTATTGATGGTTTAACAACTAAAGTCTTATACTTGTTGTAAGTGAAGTGACATTTAAAAGTAAAATTGAATACAGGATATAATTACACTATACATTTTACTCCTAGAGTATCTGCCAGTAGAGACCAACAACATTATGATGAACAATCCTTACATACACCTCCAAGTGATAAAAATTTCAGTAGCTCAAGATGTCTTCTGCCTACATATAATATTTTTAAATAATTAAAAATTACAATTATCAGTGAGAAAAAATATACTTTGCATTAGCTTTAGCTTTAGATTATACCCATAGAAAAATAGGAAAATATAGCTCAGTGACTACTCTGCCACAGAGCACACACACAGTAGGTTGTAAGCATTTGGAAATACCATAATTATTTTCAGACCAAAAATATACTCAAGTAAGAGCATGTCAATGTAAGTTATTTACAAGTGACTCTCAATATTATTCTCTCTGCATCTTCACATCTCTCTGGTTTTGCTATGATCATTCTATGGTATTAGGTGAAAATTTCTATAAAGTTAGCATTTTATAAATCTAATGGGTCTATATTAAATGAATTATTCATCATTTCAATTATTCAGTCCCACATAATGTCCTTTATTTTAGCCATTCTAGAGAATAGACCTTACGTGATCATACATTTATTTTACTCATGAGTCCTATGTTGGAATATAAATTAATTATTTAAATCATTTGATGTAAATCTTTCTGATGTAATTTGTTTGGGATCAGGACATTTATTACTAACAAACACACAAAAGGGCCAAATCTATTCTTTTGTAGGTATTCGTTTGGTACCTAAATTTATAAACTATGTTTTCCTTCAGTTGTTCTTGTGAATTTGTAAAGATATACTTCTTATCACTTGCTTTATATATTCTACATTATGGAACCAATTAATTATATATCTTCCAGCTTTATGCCAACAACGGAGAACCTTAAAACATATGTTTCTTGCTTTATTTTAGTAGTAAAATTCTGACTCTATATTGGTCCAATCAATATTGTTCAATTTATAAAATGATCAAGTTGGCAAGCAGTGTGATGGGTCCTATGCTCAGGTATGCAGCACAAATGTATGAATCACTTAGGGTTTACAAAACACTTCTAGTCATTATGAAGACACAGAGAGTCCAGATGTGAATTTCAACTTCAGACGGCTTTCAATCAGAAATGACAAACATGACAAATACCCAACTAAAACACAAATTAGAAAATAATTGGTATCTTAATAGAAATACAAATAAAATGTCATGAAATTCCACTTAAAGAAGAGTTCAATCCTAAGTGCACCTGCAGATAAAAATGTGGTTCCTAAAATAAAGATCAGATTTGTAAATGTGCAGAAAAGATAAAAATTGAATTCCTGGTAAACCTAACACTATAAAGACAATACTATTCAATATCTGGGAAGGTTGTAAGAAATCAACAGTGGTTTATTTGCTTGTTTTAAAGTAGATTGGTTGTAGCACACTCACAAAAATTGCTGAGGAGTCTAGTAGGTGTGTTTTAATTGTGGAGATCCTTGAATACAGTATGAAGAGATTCAAATTTTATTTTTTTAGCCCATAAGTAGACTTTCTGTATATTGTCTTTATTGCAAAATTTTCTGTGATTTGTCTTTGTTGTAAAACAGAGTCCTGGGCTCATCCATCATAGCCCTTGATTAATGTTCACATTTATTTATTTTTATAAAGTTTTACATTGAATTCAACAGGAAAACTTTCCAAAGCTTTCTCCATTTCTTGGTTTCTATCCTTTTTATCAGTCCCTTCGTCAATAGAAAATGGCTAGATTATAGCATTTCTAGAAAAAAAGGCCATTAATATTTTAAAAATTATTACTATTTTCTGTGCAATTAAGTTGAATATTTATTGCTACAGCACATCAAAGTTGAATATATTCTTATTAATATGAGTCCTATTTAAACAAAACTATAAGTCAAAATTTGAACTTCAGCAAATCAATACCAGTCATTACTGAGCTGGCATAGGTATAAGGTAAAGTGACTATAGATTATCACATTTGTGTTTAATTTGTAGAGGACATATGTCTATTTAAATTCTAAGGCCAAATTATTTTATATGTCAATCATGAATTTACTTCTCATAAAATCTATTCAGAATAGAGTAGTCTTCCCTTATTAATGAGGAATATGTTCCAAGAAACCGCCAGTGGATTCTGAAAACTGCAGATAACATTAAACTTAATATACATTAAGTGTTTTTCTATACAGGCCTACTTATGACAAACTTTCACCTTTTCACTTAAAATGAGTACTTTATAACTTGTCTTTAGCATATGTTAATTGTTAGCATCCTACTCTTGCACTTCGGGCCCATTATTAAGTAAAATAAAAGTGCCTTGAATGCAACAAATGTGGTATCACAATGGTTGCTTTCATAGCACAGAGGGCTACTAATTAACTAATAGGCAATAGACACCATGAATACAATGGACAAAGGGATGATTCACATCCTTGGTGGGAAGGGGCAGAACAAGATGACAAGAGATTTTATCACACTACTCAGAAGGACATGCAATTTAAAACAAATAAATTGATTATTTCTGGAATTTTTCATTTAATATTTTTAGACAGAAATTGGCCTTGGATAATAAACCATGAAATCAAAACTCGGACTAGGTGAGACTACTATATTGGAAAAATACATTAACTGAAAATATTAGGCTGTCATATCCTCTGGTGTACTGTTACACAAATTTTAAAACAAAATTATAAAAGATCATTTGTTAAAATTAGGAGTATAGAGTTACTATTTTAGATTCCACAGATGTTAGAAAATATTATCTGTAAAATAAAACATAGGACTTGATTTCAAAGCTTTTATATATGTTATGTAATTTGGGGATATTTTAAGATTTATAAACTGATATAACAATAATTTCAAAATTGCAACCCATTTTCACTTAGGTGCTTCAGCTATCACCAAATACTTTCTGGTGAATGTCCATATAGCCTATAATGACAGCCACATTTAGTCAAGTCCAAATATGAAATGTAGCAGTATCTAAGATCTCTATTTACCACACTGGCATTTCTGCTCTTGTGTAATCCTCTTTCTTTCAGTGTAGGCTGGATTTATTGACAGTGGCTTTCATGTTGTGATATCCTCTCTCTCTCTCTCTCTCTCTCTCTCTCTCTCTCTCTCTCCCTCTGGAAAATCTACCTGATAACGGACTATGAGTAACTGTAGAAGCTTCTCCCCACTCTTTGCCCCACTGGAGGCTTCATGAGGCAGCATGAGTATAACATCATGAAAAATTTGGAGCCAGAATCATCCAGCAAATTTGCTCTTGAATTCCTGACCAGATAATTATGAAACAAATGTCTTGTTTTAAAGTTCTAAATTTAAGAAAAATTTTAATTGATATGGACATCACCTAGTTCTGTAAAGAGAAAAAGAGGTGGCAGAAACATTTGTGATACATTTTTATTCATCACAACCCACAAACTTTATGTTTGCTAGAGGTAAACTGAAATAACTCTCAAATTACATTTTTTTTTGTTTGAAGAGTAGGATATTTCCTATTAAAACTACTCAAGCAAAAACACTTTCTTGTTTCCCTGTCTATAGAGTATGCTCTTAATATTATCACTTTATTTAATTTTCAGAATCGACTTAATACATTTATGAAAGAAAAATACCTCTTTGGATTCCCTACTGTTCTGTAAAAACCCCAAGCTTCCTGTCCTAAGGATCAGATCTCTACCCTTTTGTCTAGTTAATTGCTCTGACTCAAATAGATAATACATTTTCTTTAATGTCAAGGAAGGACTCAACCGTTAGTGTCCACAATAGATCCCTAAATTCAACCTCAGGGTATCAAGAAGAATGAAGAATTATCCTGTCAAAATCAGTGAAGCATCAGAACTTCGAAACAACTTATATTTTTAAAGGCTAAGAGGCAGGGGACTGTCTGGCTCCTGGAAAGATTTTATTTAGCTCTCAAGAGTTTGGAATTAGGACTCAGAGCCATTACAATCTCATGGAGACATTTTCAGGAAGAAAGGGAAGCAGCAGCAGCCTTATTCCTCTTTATAAGCAGGGAAAAATTATTTTTTTCTTATCCTTAATCTGTGAAGTGTCCAGCTACTTCTGTAGGGAAACATTTTCATCATTTCTCATTATATTGCCTAGAGGAAAATGTCTAAAACAATGAAGGGCTGACAAATTATTATTTACTATGGGGAATTTAATAAGATATCTGTCTCTGACGCAGACACCTCTTGTGGTCATTTAAGATGAAATTAATAAAGATTCATATAAAAAACCAAACACTAGTGCTATTTAAATTCTGGGCATGTTCTGTGACATTCTTTCTGAAATGAATTAGCTTTGAAACACTGATCTTGCAAGAGAGTTCTTTGGTCAAAGTAGGTTAGATTTTTTTATTCAATATCTTGAAATTCATTTCAATCGTAGCATATTAGAGACTCTTAAATTCCTCTTTGTTAAAAAGTTTATTTTGAAAACTACATTTATCTCAATCTTTTTTGATTATCTGATTACTTTTGAATGTGCTTTCTTTCTATTTAGCATCACATGGCATCAATTTAATTTTTGGCATATTTAATAACCACAACATGATAGCTTTTCCACGTTACTTAAACAATGTGTTGAAAGTTTATTTCCGTAATGATGATGATGATAATGATAATATATATTTGAACTGCCAGTTGCAAAACACTTCTCTAAGATCTTTACATATATTAACTCATTTAATTTATACAATTACTGAGAAATAAAATAAAGACTGTATTTATAGATGAGAAAACTGATGCTCAGGGAGTTTTATATCTTCAAGGTTACACAAGCATGAAGTATAAACACATATAACCTACTTCTAGCATCCGTGTTCATATTTATTAGCATTACACTGCTTAGGTTTGTTACAGAAATTCCTTTGTAGGACATAGTACTGGACAGTATATTTTTGGGTTTTAGAGGTTATTTTAGTTTATGTTTCATTATTAACATGAAAGAAGTCTTGAAAGGAAATGCTATCATTAGCATACAATGCAGTTGGGTTGCTTTTATGTATTTGAGGAGTAACTAATAATGCATTTAACAAGTTAGAGATCAGGCAATTTGCTAAGTGTTGAGACAGATGGGATCTATGGCTGAGAACAGAGTAAATATCAGTACTTTATAATAGTAACTTAATTAAAAAATTAAGTATAGATTTATGATAAATAAAATAAAAATTACCAGAAGTTTTATGATTAAGAAGAAGTCTATAAAGATATTTAGACGTTGTGAGAGCAAATTCTGGCTCTCTCAACTGTGGAAAGCTAATAGTTAGCCCTTTATCTGTATTGGGATACAATATTTTAGTAAATCTATCACAGTGCACAGTTTAGACTCCATTTACTTTGATCTTGAAATCTTCAAAGAAGCAAACAGAAATTGCATATTGTACCCATACATTTTATTAAAGTTTCAACACACTTGTGGATTTACTGAATGTAAACATCTTGGAGGAAATTTGAAAAAATAGTGATTACTGTTAAAAGAAAAAAGTATGAATCTTTTTACAGCAGTATAAACAGCAGTGTGAAACATACTGAAACAAAATCACATTAGCAATATTGATACTGATATTTTTCTCCTATTTTCAATAGCAGCAGCAAATTAATCTGGTCTTCCACATATTTTGTATCATTAATATATGCTGTAAAATGTTTAATTCTCTTTTACAGTACTACTATCTATGTAGTTTAGTGACATTTCTTGTGTTTCAAATTGTCATGAATATTCATGAAAAAAAGTAAGTAAGCATGCTAATTGATGATTTGGTACAACATAAGCTATTTCCTTTTAGGGTCAATCAACCTGACAGACTTAAGTGGTTGATACACATTTGATCATTGAAGGGAGACAGTAAGGAAGCAAGCTTATAAACCTACTCTTACACTACACCTCCCTCTTTAAGCCCCAGGATCTGTGCCCTCGATTGTGCAATCAACATCACATATACTGAAGAGAATTGCTTTCTGATTCATCAGAGACATTCCTGCTACTCCCTGAAACCTATATTTCCATTTTAACACCCACTTATAGGGTTACTTAGGAAGAATAAAGGCAAAAGCAGGAAATTGTATCCTGTATTATGTTTTCTGAATGCTATCTCAAAGCAAGAGGACTAATTGCAGTATATCTAGAAAAATAAAATTTTTTCATCACATATTCAGAAAGCAGAATTAAAGATTCTTACCAACAATCTTGAAATAAAGCTCCTGCCTCAATGAATCAGGAACATATTTTTCTTTAAATTGGCAAAATTGTGCTAGATATGCATCTACTAGACATAAAAAATTTGGTTAAAGGTATAATATATAAACTAGTCTATTGTTTTCAGATTTGAAAGGGGAGTTCTTTCAGATTTGAAACGGGAGTAGTACTCATGAAGACAATATTAGGGATCAAATTGAATGCACAGAATTTTCTGTTGCTCAACTTTGAGCATAGATTCTTATGAAAGATGAGCAAACACATATGCAACCACACTTTCCCTCCCCCACCAACACACCAACAAAAAATTAAGAAAAGTTTGATGATCATAGCATTAATAAAGATGGCATTGGCATACAGATATGTTTTAAATATAAAAATACATTTTTAAATTGCAGGGAAGAACTTGCTGAGGTGCTCAAAATATATAAGAAAATATGTCCTCTGCATAGCAACCCAAGCTGGATATTATAATTCAGAAATTTTTGGCATATAAAATCATGAAACTAGATGAGATCAGTTAGAGAGTGAAAGTAAATAGAAAAAAAAAAAGACATTCTGAATCTAATGATGGCAACATTTAAAAATGAAGGACATAAGAAAGAATCCGGAAAAGAAATTACGAAATATTATTAAGTCCCAGAGATACAGAAAGAAAACTGAAAAAACAGTGGCATACACTGGAAGTCCAATGAATACAGCCTTTTGAAAGAGATTGGACAACTGTGTGTAATGAGGTTCCTAGATCAAGTGAATGCTCGTGGGATTTAGCAGTGTGGTAATCACAATAACATTGACAAGGCAGAGTCAGATAAGTGAACATGTGATTGGAATGCGATTTGCAAAACAGATGATAGTATGTAGAGACAAAGTATTTCAAAGATTTTTTCCATAGACAGATGAAGAAAAAAGAGACACTAGTTGGAGGGAAAACATAGTCAAGTTTTTTATGTTAAGAGAAGTAATGTCATATGTCATGTTAGTGTGCTAAGGATTAAAACCAAGAAGAAGGAAAAAAAAATAATGTGCTGGAAAAATATAAGAAAATGGTAGGATAATGCTCTTCTTTAGACAAGAGAGGATGGAATCCAGTGCACCAGCAGGTGGAGTGACTTAGCTAGGAGTTTGGTGGGTACATTCATATTCACAGAAGGAAAGGTCCTTATAAACACAAACAGGGAATATTTGTGTTCTGCATTATAAGTTTCCTGAATGTTATCTCCAAGGAAGCGACCTGAGAACAATACATCTTGGGGACTAGAGAAGTTTACACGTATTTAGATCAAGGAAATCAAGGAAAATAGGAAAGTGTAATGAGAGACTTTTTGAGGGTAAATTATATCGAAGCAATAATAAGAGTATAAAGGAGAATCATTATCAAAATTTTTATGGTATTAGTCATCCTTTCTTTAAAAAATTTTGAGAGTTAAACTGCTTTTCTTTCCTATTTTCTCCTTTCTAAATATCTAAGAAGACACCATGAAAAGTCTATTGAAAGAATGTGTAGGAGGGATAATTATTAAAACCAAGACCTACCTAGAAAGTCCTGAAACAATGCCTAACAGAACAAAGCAGAAAATTGTTATGAAAATAAGGTACATAGATAGGAGCAGTAAAAGAATTAAAAAACTAAAGCCAGTTTTTTGAATGTATTCCTTTCTGATTTGAGCACTATTTTATATTGGGAGATCTTATAGCAAGAGATAAGAAAAAAAACATATATTCTTAACTATATATTTTTTCTTAGAAAAACTATATCTATCTATCCTATCTATCTATCTATCTATCTATCTATCTATCTATCTATCTATTTATCTATACATACATACATACACAGTCAGATCTCTGTATTGGTGAGTTCCACAGTAACGGAGTCAGTAAACCCTGAATCAAAATGATTTAGAAAGAAAAATATTCTACAAGTTCCACAAAGCAAAGCTTGAAATTACCAGGCTCTAGAAATTGTGCTGAATTCATGTGAATTAAGTGATACATAAGCATTTTATTAAGTATTACAAGTAATCTAGACATCATTTAAAGTATATTTAAGATTATTTAAGTAACATTTAAAGTATACCTGAGGATGTACATAGGTTATAAACAAATGCTACATTATTTTATAAATGAGACTTGAGCATCCATGGATTTTAGTATCTGAAGGGGGTCCTTGGACAAATACCCCATGGATACTGAGGGGACACTGTATATATAGCAAATGAAAAATTCAATGTGCAAAACCTTGACAGCTTGTGGGAAAAAAAAAAAAAAAAGGAAAATTCCCACCATGATTGAGCAAGATTTGTGAAAGATACGCAAATTTTGTATGAGGGTGAGTCTCAGTATGTTCTACCCACTCTAAGTTAGTGGTTTAAAGCTTTGTCTAGTCCCTGTGCTGTTGTGAAAGCCAAAGCTTTAAATTGCTAATATGTACAAACACCCCATGACTGTTTACCACTCTAGTTATCTGCCCACACTTTCTCTCACACCCCCATAACATATATAGAAGTTTTTTATGATAAAAATATTTTATTCTTCAATTAAAATTAATAAATACTGAATCCAGCTAACACCAGATAGAATGCCTGTAAATGCCTAGAAAACACATTTACAAAATATTACTATCTTATGGCAAAATACGTGGCTTTTGGTTTTGATTTGTTTTTCTTAGGCTCTTCTTGCTTGGTGAAGATATAGTAGTTCCATATAATGAGCTCAGAAATGATGTCATTCGCTATGACTGGAATTGGTTTAAATATTAAATTATGATCGGTTGTTTCTAAAATCCATATATAAAATTATTTGATGATTTTGTTGTGTGTGCATTTGCTTGTTGACTTTTAATCACTATTTTTATGTTTCATAGTCTATTGCCTGCAGTATTTCTCTCTGTACCACTTTTGGGAACTCATATTTTTGAAGAAAATTGTTCAAAAATGTGTTAACAGTTGTCCCACTTTAAAATTTTGAATGTATCTTTATTTTTACAGAGTGATTATATTTATCCGTGTATCCTGCACAAATCTTGCTCAATCATGGTAGGAATTTTTCTCCTCTATTATTTTTTCAAGAAAACTGTTAGGTTTTTGGAGACTGAATTTTTCATTTGTTTTCTGTCTCATTATTTTGTAGCCTATTCTCTTATTTTCTTTTCCCTAATGTCTTTAATTATTGTTTTTAAATTCCTATTTATTGTTACTTAGTTTATGATTTTTATTCTATATTGCAAATATTTCATAGTAAATTTTAATGTCATGTTATAAATTGTGATATGTGTACCATAATTTATTTTTTCAGTTTTAGGTAAAGTTTTAATTTCCATTGTAATTTAGTCTTTCCACTCTGAGAATTTTTTTTTATATATATTATTTAATTCCTATATCTATTTTCTTCTTTTAGTTATCTTTGCTGTTTGACGTCTAAATAATTTTTGTCAAAGTCAAAACAATTCACGTGACACTCATACTTTGATATAAATAAAGAATGCCTGAAATTTTGGTTTAGCTTTTCAGAAACCAGGCAGGGAAGAGAAATTGTATGTGAAGGCAAGCTTGTAGGTGAAACTTTTCCAGAGATTTGTTTTCTTTTCAACAGAGACCCAACCTGTACTCATTAATTTCTTTAAGTCTCCTTG
>NW_012114400.1:6257350-6259998 GCF_000951035.1 Colobus angolensis palliatus | reverse complement strand
ACATTTAACTGGGACCTCTTGAGAGTACGACTTGATTTTCAATTTCAATTGGTCCATAAAGTGGACTGAAAGGTGCCAGAGGGGTTGAAATGAGGGGTTAAAGGATTTCCTAAAAAAATATTGACGCAAATGTATATTTAAAAGTATCTATTTGGCCAATATGTTATTAAATGGTATTCTTGTGGGAAGTCAGACTTATGTTGAAAATTTAACTGAATCATAATGCTTTAGACTTACAAGTGTACTCTCCTATCCCTGTAACTTTTATAATGTATTGGATTTATTTTTATTTTTATTTGCTGGTAGAAACATGATTAGTTCACCATTCACCACATTGCTCTAAAAAAGAATATATTACAATAATTTTATTTTCACTAGATCAACAGATAAAATTTGCTGTGCATAACGCTCTTCCACTTTCAAAGTGGAGCCTTATTAAAGTTTATTATATTGTATATTAAAACTAAAATTTCTAGAGTATGACTCACAAAATAAGTTAAAAAAAAGTCTCAAGCAGCAAATACATAAACAAATCCAATATTTTATCCAATTAATTCTGTTGCTGCCTAAATTTTACAATATATGCTGTCTGACATACTGGAAAACATGAAACTCATGTGGTATTGCAATTAATATAGCCTTGGCCACAAGTAAGACCATGTAATACTTGATTGCTGCTTTCTATTGTGTTATGACTTTCCTGGGTTTCTATGCTGATATTTTTGTTTGGCATAGTAGTTTTTATATTGCATTTGAAATATAAATCTTAAAGAGTATTGCTATATATAGGATACCTACAACAATGTTCACAAGTTTGTAATTAGTGAATTCAATCCTGTTTAATAGTTTACTGTGTTACTGATATCACTTGAATTTTTTTAACAACCTGTATTTAAATCCTATTTTATTGTCTTTCTTTTTAAGAAAAACTGTAGAAGTGTTTCAAATCAAACATATATCCTATTATTTCAAACAATACAGTAAATTAGGGCTTTTAAAATGAAGATTGATATTGACATAGTACTTTAAGTAACATGCTTTAGAGAATAAAACTTCAGACTTATTACATCTTATTATTTTCATAATAAATACAAATTATAAATGATTCTATTCTGTAGTTATTCTGAATGAATTAAAAAGTTCAATGCATTTCATTATATTTTAAAATTTTATGATAGGATACTTTTTAATAGTTTAATACTATAGGAAAGCATAAGAGTAATAAAGTTGCATCTTTTGAGATTAACATATTGCATTCCTTTCACTTTTTTCCCCTCATATATCATTTTAACTATTATCATCTACATTTACAATTGAATGGCAATATAAAAAATGAATGGTAATGAAACAATTTTAAGCAGAATAGTATAAATTTAAGAGTATAGACTCAAACTTAATTTTAACTGCTCTTTAATATTGCAGACAAGTGATAGGAAAAAGCAAATATTGTCATCTAGTTGGTGTGCTGTAAATGTTAATAGCAAGCATTTCAAAGACTAGGGCTACCAACATGATGTCCCTGATGTGAACTTGTGAAGAAGTAGTCACTATCAGCTCCCCAGATGCAGTTTGAATTGGCTCTACCGTATCACTGCAGTGAGACTTTCAAGTTGCTTTCATTATTTGTTATGAAAAATACATTTTATAGCGAACATGTTTGTGCAAGAACTTTCCTTTCTGGGAATCTTTTGGAGGGAAGGTTCAAAACAAAATAATTCTTCCTAAAAGTCAATTTGCTTTCCACAGGGTTATGCCTGTAATAAGGAAATGTAAAATTATATTAATAGGTGGCTACTAAAAGTACATGTATTGTATCATTTTATTTTTCTTTTGGTCTAGGATTAGTATACTGTTTGGGAGAATTTGGAAAGTTTGTTAAAGTCTGTTTACTTGAAGAATTACTTTATTATTCCTGTATTACTCTGTACAATGAGAAATTATTCCTCAACTACTTCTTTGTATCAAATTTCATGCTCTTTCCTTCTTGATCATCATTAAATTTCCTGTTACTGTTTACTTGTTAATTAGTTATGTATTAACAAACTTTGTATTCAAATACTATATTCATGACTATAAGTGCACATATGATAAATGCAAATATGTAGATGAGTTTTCCCAAATTAAACATATCTGGATAATAACACCCAGGCTGAGAAGCAGAACCTTATCTGTACCACAAAATCCTCCCTAATACCCCTATCCAGGAGCAATCTGCCATTCTTTTCTGAAAATAACCACATCCTAAATTCTAACAGCATTGACTTTTTTTTGCCAGTTTTTGTACTTAAATCAATAAAATATTAAAATACAACAATGTGTACTATTTGGTGTCTGGATGTTTTGATTCATCATGTTTGTGAGATTCTTCCATGATTTTCTGAAAGTGTCACTATTCAACTATATCACAATAAATTTATAAATTTTAATATAGATAATAGGAGTTGTACAGTTTTCAGTTAGGGACATCAACAGGACTACTTCTACAAACATTCTAATGCATGTCTTTTGGTTAAAAACTGTATGAAAATCTGTTGGGCATACAACTAGGAGTAGATTTACTAGTTCCTCAATGAGTACATTTTCAGTTTTAGTAGATACTGCCAAAGAGTGTTTCCAGGCTGGGTGAGGTGGCTCACACCTGTAATTCC
>NW_012114400.1:6248076-6255664 GCF_000951035.1 Colobus angolensis palliatus | reverse complement strand
GAGCTGAGATTGTGCCACTGCACTCCAGCCTGGGCAACAGAGTGAGACTCTGTCAAAAAAATAAATGTAATTTAAATTTACATTTGAGTGCTAAGTAGCTGGCATATCTGAATGGACATGTTGGAGAGCCTCAGGGTATCTAAGAACCTCATAAACAGTGGAAATTATCATGGGTGGGATGAAAGTTCAGCACTTATGTTACCCACTAGAATCAAGGGGAAATGTTTTAAGATGGCCTAATATTTTGTTGATATTAGCTCTATAGAACCCTACACCTCTATTTATTCAGGTAGATAAACAAGATACATTATTCCAGAGTTTACTAAATATTGTGGGAATTCAGGGACCCTGAATGGAGGGACCAGCTGGAGCTGTGGCAGAGGAACATAAATTATAAATATTTCATGAACATTTATCAGTTTCCAAATAATACTTTTATAATTTCTTATGCTTGTCTTTACTTTAATCTCTTAATCCTGTTATCTTCATAAGCTCAGGATGTACATCACCTCAGAAGCACTGTGATAATCATGTTAACTGTACAAATTGATTTTAAAACGTGTGTTTGAATAATATGAAATCACTGCACCTTGAAAAAAAACAGAATAACAGTGATGTTTAGGGAACAAGGGAAGACAGCCATAAGGTCTGACTTCCTGAGGGGTGGGGCAAAATAAGCCATATTTTTCTTCTTACAGAAAGCCTATAAACGGATGTGCAAGTAGGAGAGATATCACTAAATTATTTTCCTAGCAAGGAATAATAATATTAACACCCTGAGAAAGGAATGCATTCCTGAGGATAGGTCTATAAATGGGCGCTCTGGGAATGTCTGTCTTATGTGGTTGAGATAAGGACTGAAATACTTCCTGATCTCCTGCAGTACCCTCAGGCATACTAGGGTGGGGAATAACTCTGCCCTGGTAAATTTGTGGTCAGACCAGTTCTCTGTTCTAGAACCCTTTTTTCTGTTATTTAAGATGTTTATCAAGACAATATGTGCACCGCTGAACATAGACCTTTATAGTAGTTCTGCTTTTACCCTTTGCCTTGTGACCTCTGCTGTACCCTTATCAGCAGTTCTGCTTGTGCCCTTTGTCCTGTTCCCTCAGAAGCATGTGATCTTTGTTAGACCCTTACTAGTAGTTCTGCTTTTTGGCCTTTGAAACATGTGATCTTTGTACCTACTCCCTGTTCTTACACCCCATCCCCTTTTGAAACCCTTAATAAAAACTTGCTGGTCTGAGACTCAGGCAGGCATCATTCCTACCAACATGTGATGTCACCCTCGGTGGCCCAGCTGTAAAATTCCTCTCTTTGTACTGTCTCTCTTTATTTCTCAGTTGGCCAACACTTATGGAAAATAGAAAGAACTATGTTGAAATATTGGGGGTGGTTTCCCCTAATAACTAAAAGCTACCTATCAGACCTCCAGCATACCCAATTTATTCTTGCTGAGCCCTGACAAAGTCTTTTATTTTGTCTTCTCCACCTGCATAAATGCTTGCCTCTGATGAAGTGTTAGAAATCAGCATCAATTTATTCCAAGTTGATGTCAACCCATTTTTTTTGGCAATCAACAAACACATACAAACTCATTATGAGACTATGCCAACATCTCCCACTTACTACTTCTGTCTATATTTTGGCCCAGTCACAAGTCTATTCATATAAAAAATATTTAATTTATTATTCATTTCTATTTTATATACTTCCTCTCTAAAAATAACTCACATTTATCAAAGGAAATGTGTTTTCCATTTCAGAATGAAAATGAGATTTTTACTTGTATAAAAATCATTGTCAACCAACATATTAAATAACTGAAAATATTTTTTATTTCTCAAAAATGTGTAAGTTCTTGAGGATCCTATAATGAATATATTATGAGTGACTTATTAATGTAATTTATGCATAATTAAATGTAGGTCATCGTGACTTTCTGAGGAAAAGGAACACATAAAGTGATGGGCTATAGTTGTTTACTGCTTTCAAGAACTTAAGAGTCTAAGTTTTCTATAATCAGCTTCCATTTTAACCAAAGAAGCTTGTCCAAATATAATTACTTTGAATTTGAAATCACATTAAATATAAGAAGAAAGGAGAATTAATGAAACTCTTGTTCAAAAACATGGCTATACTTCACTAATTCTCTGTTGATACCTAATTATATTCTGCTGGTGGAACAAGAACAGATTAAACTCTACCATGTTTATGTCCTAAGCCTATAGAATGCTCTCGATAGATTATTTCCACACAGTACCAAAATGTAGATCTTCTATTTAAATATAAAAAGGTAAAGTGTTAATGATTTGAATGTATTTTAAGGAAAATACAAAGTGCAATGCCATTTCATTCAGCTTTTGGCCTATGTTAAAATGAATTGCAATTATAAACTAACAAAAAAAGCAGTTTTATTTTTAGTATCCTTCACTCAGATAGATAAAATTTATTTTGCAACTTTAAGCTGTCTTATTTTTGTCGTATTACAGTTTTTTGGTTATACATCGTATGCACCATAAGGTAAAAATAAAAGCACATCTTTCACTTCAACTTGCCTCTACTAATAGACATACATACACAAACACACATACACTCCAGTGGCTTTTTTGTTCTGTTTGTTCCCTTCTTTGTTTTATTCTGTTATACCTTTTAGAGAGAGAGATATTTGAAAGTCATCTTTTCTTTTTAATTTCAAGAGAAAAATAATTAGAACATTAAGTATAATAATAAAAAAAGAGGATTTTGGACTTTAGAAGCATTGACTTCCAGTATCAAGGAAAAAACCATGAAATATAAAATAATCATAAATCCATAAACATTAGGTTAGAGAAATCCATGAAGTTACTGTTTTCCTACAAGATAGATAAAAAGAGTATAAACATTTTGGAGGATGGTAAAAGGAGTTTTAAGTCTTGGAAAGAAAAGTTAGAAGAGACTGGTGTTTGTTTTTAAGAAAGGGTTCCCTATTCTGTCTTTGCTAGGTTCAAAACCTGAAGAGGTATGATGAAGTTAAATAATAGAACTTCAAGTAATTTTAACAGACCCTTAAACTAGCAGATTTAAGTGTCTCTTTCCTATACAAAATCTTGGCAAATACAAATCTCAGAGAAGTCCATATTCGGCAAGTCCCAGAGTCATGGATGGCCTGAAGACAGGTTAAGAGAGAATCCCGAAGCCTATTTTGGAGACAAAGCCAAGAATTCCTGAGCCACCAAATGAGAAAATGTCGGGATTGCTGGCAAATTTTTAGTTGCACAGATCTAGACAAGGAGATTGAATAGAAGGCGTATGTTATGGTTTGAATACGTCTCCCAAAATTCATTTGCTAAATACTTAATTCCTAATGACACATTGTTGAATCACCTCCAAATAAGACATTATTAGGTGATGTGGACTCTGCCCTCATAAATGGATTAGTGTCATTATTGCAAAAGTATTTTAGTTATATTGAGAGTGGGTTTGTTATAAAAGCAAGTTGAGTCCCCTTTTGCTCTCTCAAACCCTCTTGCCCTTCTACCTTCTCCATGGGATGATGCAGCAGTAAGACCCTCACATAATGCCAGCAACTTGATAATGGACTTTCCAGTATCGAGAACCATAAGGAATAAAACTCTCTTCCTTATAAACTACTCAGTTGTGAATATTCAATATAGTAGTGTAAAATGAACTAACGCCATATATTTAATTGGAAGCTATACCAAAACAGCCAACATCAACAGTGGATTCCAGCATGAACATTAAGAGCCAGTGAAAGCAAGTTCCCTCCCAGTGAATACCAGAAGAAGACAAAGGGCTACGAGAAACTGGGAAGTCTCCTGATTAGGACCGGAATGATATAAAAATTCTCTTTAAACTTGGACTTAAATTTCTGTGAAGGACAGAAAAAGAAAGAGAGAGAGAGTTAAAGCCATATATTTGACTATTTGGCTAAGGAGACTAAGTTTAAAACCACATACAAGTAAGTAACGTAAAATTAGAAAGGTAATTGGGGGATGATAGGCATGCTAATTTATAGAGAAATCACTGAAGATTCTCTCTCAAAATTTTTAATGGACTACTTTTTAGAGCAGTTTTAGGCTTATAGATAAATTGCATGGAAAGTACAGAGTTCTCTTATGCATTCTAATCTCCTACACAGTTTCTGCTGTCATTAACATCTTACACTCGTGTGGTATATTTGTTACAACTGATGAACCAATATTGACAAATTATTATTAATTAAAGTACATAGTTTATATTTACAATACTTTTTGTTTTTGGTTTATGACTTTTGATAAATATGTAATGTCACAGCCACAGTTAAAGTATCATATGCAGTTCACTGTCCTAAAAATGTTCTGTTCTCCACCTATTTCATTCTTCCCTCTTTCCCTGGACCCCTGAAAAACCATTGATATTATTGTTCCTATAGTTTTGCCTTTTTCAAAATGTTATATATTTGGAATTTTACAGTGTGTAGCTTTTTCACACTGGCTTCTTTCACTTAGAAATATACATTTAGGTTTAAAGCCTTAAAAAACTCATTTAAATGTAAAGTTGACACCGTCTATATCAGCATTTTAAAGTATCTGAATTATTATGTCATTATTGGAGGAAAGTAGAGGCTGAGAAAAAGATAGAGCATTACATTTAAATATATATTTATTAAATATGTGTTTATTACACATTTATAAATGTTATATATGTATATATCATATATGTGTAGTTCTAACGTGCACCTTTGGAAAGATGGTCATTTTTCAATCTGACTATAGAACTGTAACCAACGTATTAATTATAGAGCTAAACACAGTGAAACCCAAGGGATTACGTAATTCATCCAAGTTCACACAGTTAATAAATGCAGAGATAGAAATGACAGGAGACTGAAACTTCTGTCACTTATCCCAATAACCTTTCCAGAGTTTTCATGATTCAAATTGTACCTGTCACCATCTCTGCTATTTTGGCAGATTCTGGTTGGAGAAAATGTTACAAAGGTCATAACCCTCATCTGTACCCTCCATTTATTAGGCCTCGCTAGTTTCAGACACACTTAAAAGAATATGAATTTGCTGTTGTTGTTGTTGCTGTTAAGTCAAGATCAGCAGAACTGACAATCTGGGTCACATGTGACAGAACGTTAGTTGGTGTGGACTCTTCAGGATTGTATTAGTGGTGGAACAGTAAGCCTGAAACACCAGAACCCTCTGTACCCTGCATTCATGACTTCTAGCATGCAGCCACGTGATCTACATTTCAAATTCAAATATATGTTTCGTTCCCTACCACCAATTTCTATTATTGTAACCATGTTCTATACCTTAACCATCGCCTCTTTACTTTACTACAGTAGCTGCCTTTTATCTGTAGTTTTGTTTTCTGTAGTTTCAGTTACCTACAGTACAGTAAAATATTTTGAAAGAGACTGCATTTAAATACTTTTTATTACAATATATTGTTACATTTTCTTCCATTTTATTTTATTTATAGTTATTATTGTTAGTCTCTTATTGGGCCTAATTTATAAGTTAACTTTATTAACTTATAATAACTACATATATAGAAAACTTATAGTAACTATGTATATATAGAAAAAAAGTAGTATATATAGGGTTCAACATCATCTGTGGTTTCAGGCATTCTTTGAGGATCATGGAAGGTATGTCCCATAGATAAGAGAGAACTATTGTAAATAAAATGTAGGTAAAATTATAAATAGAAAAAAAGAGATATCCTTTTCACATATGCTAAGGAAGCCTGGTCATAGATTAAATCCATCCTTCATCGCTCCATTTCTTATATGATTTGATTCTGAAGTTGATACATACTACACAATGTTTTGATTATTTTGGGCTTTTCTTTACTGTGTAGCTAAATGTCAACACTCTTTTCTTCCTACTTTTCTGTCTCTCCACATCTACAGTCAAATACTACTTCTGAGTTTCCACAAGTCTAGCTTTCTTTTTCTCTAATGTGCATGGTCTGTTTCTTCTGTGCAATGCTGCCTCTTCAATCTAGAACAGTTCACCCATTCCTCCATTCCTTTTATTCTTCTTAGTTATATTTATTGTGTTCCTACTCTGAATTAAAGTCTGTTCTTTTTGCTGAAATTATGGACTTGATAAAAATCAGTAAAATGTTTGTTTGGAATTTATTTGATGTGAGAGACACAATAGAGAGTCAAAAACCAATAAAAAGACAGAGAGAAAGTAAAATAAGTTGCATAATTTATTAGAAGGTTCTATGTACTATGGAGGGAAACAAATCGTAGAAGGAGACAGAAGCTCTAGTTGAGTTGAGGAACATGGTGCTTTTTAAATAGGATATTAAGGAAAGCTTTAACTGTGAAGTTAACATTTGAGAAAAGATGAAGACTATGTGAGGGAGTCAGTTGTAAGAATACCTACAAGAGACTGTTATGGGGAAGGAGGATTGAGTACAAAATTTCTATAGCTGAAAAGTGCCAGGACTATTAAGCAAACTTCAAGAAGGCCACTATAACTTCAGCTGAGCAAACAAAGAGGGAAAAGCAGTAGGATAAAAAAGACAAAGGTGCTGGGGGCTGAATCATACTGGACTTTACAAGTCATTTTAAGGATTCCAATTTTCTAGTATTACTAAGAGCTGTTGGAAGGATATAGGATATACGCAGAGGAATTATATGATTTGATATGTATCTTTAAAGAAACATTCTGCCTGCTGAACTGAAGGTAAGCATTAGGAGGAGGCAAAAACAGACACAATAGGGTAAACTGGAGGCAATTGCTACAATTTAGTCAAAGACTATGCTAGTTCCAGCCAGGTAAATATCAGGGAGAGGTGAAAAGTTTGGATTCTGTATATATTTTGAATCTAAGGTATCCCTAGATTAATAAACTCTGCACTCTGGGGCAGGACTAAATGCCAGGTAATTGAATCGTCAGAGTTCCATTGTCAGTTGGGTTGCCATCTGGAAGATTTTGCCAATAATACCCATGCATATAAGACTTGGAAGGCAAAAAAGCAAGATTCATCCACCATTATTTCTCACCATTATTTCACACCAGTAGGGGTATTGTGGGTAAATGTAACACATAAGGTCTGCAGATGCTCTGGGTAAAGATCTGGACCTATGAATTGTTTATTTTAATGCAATGGACAGCTGAGATCATCGGCATTAGCTTCCCTGCAATTCTTACATGCCTGGTTTTCATGACATCTAGTAGCGTCATTTTGTTTGTGGTTGTGTTGACATATTTTATTTGTCTTTTACTATTTTGTGTGATTTTCATTTTTCCAGCATACTTAGCAAGTAGCTCCATGTGCTGTACATGTATTATCTATAATTGCCAATAAAGATATAAGAAATTACAATGGAGAATTATCATTGGCCACCTAGTAATGACTATATTGATATCATGCTAAGGACTCAAAATATATTTCTAAAGGATTGATAGATTTCAAGCAGTAAAAAGGAAAGATTATGCTTCACTTTGAAAACACTAAATCTGGCAAATTTGGAATGTGTGTGGAGGATAGATTGAAGAGAAACAATTCAATAGTGATTATAATAATCTAGGTGAGAAATGAGAACACAAAATAGGAAGACACTGGCATTGCTATT
>NW_012114400.1:6243695-6243998 GCF_000951035.1 Colobus angolensis palliatus | reverse complement strand
ATATATAAATATATATATATATACCATGAGAACAGTATAGGGAAAGCCACATCTGTGT
The DNA here is from genome assembly GCF_000951035.1 of Colobus angolensis palliatus. Lineage (NCBI taxonomy): Eukaryota > Metazoa > Chordata > Mammalia > Primates > Cercopithecidae > Colobus > Colobus angolensis. The sequence goes on along the minus strand of NW_012114400.1, from coordinate 6,243,940 downwards.
GTGTGTGTATATATGTGTGTACATATATATGTGTATATATTACACATATATACACACATACATACATATGTGTATATATTCACACACATATGTTTCTGAAGTACAAATACACTGATACTAGAAAGATAAGATACTGATGTCATTTTCAGAAAAAGGCATAATTTTAAGAAAAGTAATACAAGTAATTTTGTGCAACACAATCTTGTCCAGCAAAAATAAATGCTCAATGAAGAATTACCTTCAAG
>NW_012114400.1:6233127-6235570 GCF_000951035.1 Colobus angolensis palliatus | reverse complement strand
GAGAGTAGGGTCTAAGAGAAATATTTTCATACCCATATTTAAAGCAATGTTATTTGACAACAGTCAAAAACTGGAAGTAACCCAATTGTCCATTAATGAATGATAATATAAACAAAATGTGATATATATTTTGGTTTAAAATGGAATATTACTTAACCTTGAAAAGGAAGGAATTATGATGCATGCTATAATATAAGTGAACCTTGGGTACATTATGCTAAGTAAAATAAGCCAGTCATTAAAGGACAAACACTGTATGATTCTACATGTAGTATCTAAAGGAAGCAAATTCATAGAAGCAGAAAGTGGAATATGGTTGGCAGGGTATGGAGGAGGGGGAACTGGGGAGTCGTTTAATGGGTATAGTTTTAGTTCTGTAACATAAAAGAGTTATGGAAATTGGATTCACTACAATGTGAATATACTAACTACTGAACTGTATACTGAAAATGGCTAAGAGGCTAAATTAATGTTATATCCATTTGTGATAAAATTAATCAGATTAAAATATAAGCAAATAAATCAATAAATCTATATAATAATTACGTGTGGAGTATATAGAAATTATAGAAATTAATTCTATTTGCTTTCCTCATGAAACTCAAGCCAGGTAAAATGGATTATGTCATTTTAATCTATATATAGTTTCAAGTTTTGCTCAAATGTCACAACAGATGATCAATGTCTGAATAAGGCTGACAGCATATTTTTGTATGATTCTAGACCTACTACATGATACATCAGATCTTTTTTTGTGGACCTTTTTGTGTGTTTTTGTTTTTGTTGGTTCTGTGTTTGGATTTTCTTGGAGAAAGCCAAAATTAGCATTCTTTTTATTTTAATTCATGGTTAAGTTGCTTCACAATTTCAAAAAAAGAAAGAAAAAAAACTTAAAACACTTCTCTTTTGAAAATTCAGAACAAAATTCATTTCTATGTACAAATATTTCCTATCCATCCCATGAGAGCAACCTAGTAAAACTTTAATCAAAAAATGATGGTTTTTAAACTAAACATAAATATTTTGAATTGCAACCCTTTGCAATTTGTATCATATCTCTAATACAGTAGATATTTAAAATGTCTCTCCCAAATCCATTGTCCATTTACAGGATGATTTACCCCCCCTCCCTTTTTTTTTTCATCTGGGTGTCTAATACTCCTCTTATGGAAGAGTGAGAAATAACACTATATTGGATAGTAGAGTTCAGGGATTTATAAAATAGATTTATAGGGATCTCGGCCCTATAAATATCATCATCATCAATCCTTGTATTCAGAAATAGAGCCATGAACTAATCTGGGCCAAGAGATGCATGAAGATTATGGGAAAGTAGATTGTACTGATGTTTTGAGAGAGCTTCAAGCTCTCCTCCTTCATTTACCTTTCCTCCTTCCCCTTGTCTGTAGACTAGAAAGTGGATACCTAATGTATTGTTGGCAGCACCTTGAAAACTTTGCAAGGGAATTGATCTAAAAAGAAGAAAATTAGTGCGACTTCAGGGAAACAAACCAGGTATTATGATCTTATTAACACATTGAAACAAACTAGTTCTGAAACCTATTCTTTGACTTTTGTTAACGATAATAAAATCATGTTTATTGACTGACAAATGTAAGCTCAGTTTTCTTTTACTTGCAACTTAAATTAGCACAATTATTATATTTGATAAAGTCTGACTTACTTGGTAAATGTAGATCATATTTAAAATTAAGGATGCCCATTCTTATGAGGAGGGCAAGGTTAAAGGAAGTCAATCTATAATCAAAAGTGATTTATCTTTCTTAATTCTAATGTGTAGAGTACATCATAAATGTACCACCAAAGTATTCTTTCATAAATTATTGCAAAATACTTTAGTGTAAATATATGTATCTTAAAATGTTATTCAAGATCTATGTATTTTTCTGTAAAGACTAATTTTCAAACCAAAAAGCTATACAATTGTTGTCATTAAATAAAATATTTTAGATGTTAATATTTCTGAATATCTATTATTTTAATATATGAATCCTAAACAATAATAGCACTAACATGGAAGTCTCAAAATGTAAGGAAAAGTTTAGCATTAAAAACATTATATAAAAGTCACATACTTTAGAGAAATCAGTATTTTTAGTTTCACATATAATCTGGTTATATATTTTATTATTATTCTAATAGTGCAAACAAAAACAAACTAATCATCACATTTGCCTAGGTCTGAGTCATTCTCATTTGTATAATTCAAAAATATTAAGTCTTGAAACTAAATTAAGGGATTCCCAGAGAGATACTGCTGTAAGTAGCTGGCAAAAGTAAATGAAAATGCTCTTTCGGGGGGGCGGAGCAAGATGGCCGAATAGGAGCAGCTCCAGTCTCCAACTCCCAGCGTGAGCGACACAGAAGACCAGTGATTTCTGCATTTTCAACTGAGGTACTGGGGTCATCTCACTAGGGAGTG
>NW_012114400.1:6220158-6228188 GCF_000951035.1 Colobus angolensis palliatus | reverse complement strand
AAAAAAAGAAAATGCTCTTTCAAGGATGATATTATTACCATTGGCATCAAAACATATACAAATATTATTATGAAATACAATTTTCAGCACATAAAGATAAAAAGACATACATAAAGACAAGACATTAAAAAAAATCAAGAAAAGTAACATAGTAAAAATATTCTCAAACATTATTCACATTTTAGATCTTGAGGCTTACACAATTAAGCAAGTATGATTAAAAGGCCAAAATAGTAAAATTTGATCAGGAAACTGGTTACTTTAAAAATAGAAGAAAATAGTATAAAAACTTGAAAATGAATGAAGTATAATTTTTATGACCGAAAAGTATAATGACTGAAATTGTTCATTTCTTCATTATTAAGTGGGATTTATATCAGATTATATTTAAATGAAGAGAAAATTAATGGACCTGAGGGAAGGTCCTATGAAAATATACAGAAAGTAGCCTAAAAATGAAAACACTGAATAGAGGGTAGGAAACTTTGGAAATACATCGAGACAGTCTAACATATATTTAATTGGTGTATGCCTGGAGAAGTTGAGAAAATAACCATAAGTAACATTTGAAGGAAAACAGTTGAGAAATGTTTGATTTTTTAGAATCAGTAAAATATCAATGCAAAGGTTTGATAGGAGCAATAAATCCCAAGTGGGATAAATAAAATAAAACTTACACATTGACAAACTATAATCTACTATGGAAAGTCAAGGCTCTGTGCAGCAGCAGCCTGGCGTAAGAAACCCAGAACCATGGTCCCACCCTTAAATGTGAGGGCAGTCAGTCCTGATTTCCTCCCTTTGCCTGTGGTGGGAGAGCAACCCTGAAGACCTCTGAATCACGTTCCTGGTCATTCTTTTCTTCAACGATACATGTGTTCAGTCAAATACCTTTACCGTCATGTCCTGCAGAATCCAGGAAATTTGAAAGACTACCTTTATCCCATCCCTCTTTGTCTTTCCTCTTTGGTTCACCTGGCTGTCTCTCTGCCGATGTAATTTTATCTTGGTTCCTAGCTTTTTCTGAGATGGCTGATTAAATCCATTAGTCACACCCATTATCCATCCACCTAATAACTCTTCAGCCACACATTTATTTTTCTCTTCACAAGGTGCTTCTTATGTTTCACAATATATATAGGCTGAGGATTTTCCAAATATTCTAACTTTTTTCTTTTTAGTTTAACTATTATTTTAATTTATCTCTTTTCTCTTGCATTTTACTGTAAGTGGTAAAGAGAAACCAAGCCAGTCATTCATCACTTTGCTTAAAAATGTCCTCAGCAAAATATCCAGTTTTCATCACTTGCAAGTTCTACCTTTCACAAAACATCAGAACACCATGCACCCAAGTTCTTCACCACTTTAAAACAAGAATCACTTTTCCTCCAGTTTCTAATAACCTGCATCTCATTTCCATATGAGATTCACCAGAATGCCCTTTAATATTCATTTTTAGCATCATTTCTGTTCATGATGATATATGCATTTTCAAAGCCAATAGAGACTTTTTAAAAAATGGCTCACCTCTTCTCTTTCTGAAGCAGCACCATAATAACATTTAATGTCCATATTTCTACCAACAGTCTCATCAAGGCAATCTAAGCTTTTGCCAGCATGCACCTCAAATCTCTTCTAGTCTCTACTGATCAGACAGTTTCAGCCACTTCCACAATTGCAGATAGTTTTTAATGCAGCACCCCACTTCATAATACCAAAATTTGTATTATTCTGTTCATGCGGCTGTAACAAAAATACCATGGACTGGTTGGATTAGATAAAATAAAATATTTTCTCACAGTTCTGGAGGCTAAAAGTCCCAGACTCAGATACTGGCAGACACACTTTCTGGTGAAAGCTGTTCCTGGCTATAGGTGATTGACTTCTTGCTGTGGGCTCACATGACCTCTCCTTTGTGCTCACTGAGAGAGCTCCAGTGTCTCTTCCCTCTTCCTATAAAGACACCATTACTATCACATTAGGGTCTCAACCTACGATCTTACTTAATGTTTATAACCTCCTTATAGGCTCTATCTCCCATATCGGGGGTTAACACTTCAACACATGAATTTGGGGCAGATATAATCCAGTCCATAACAGTCAATGTGGTTCATGATTCCCAGACTCCTTAACATAAAATACTTTTTAAAACAGAAAACTTTATCTCTCATCAACAATAATTAATCCAGTGCCTCCTATGCATTAGACACTACATTAGGTCATAGGAATGCAAACAGATAACATCCATGTCTTCAAAAACACCAAAAATGTATCAAGAAATCACATTCTATCCTGAAACAACACAAATGCATGCTGTCCTATTTTCTATGTTTCTGATTGCATAGGAATTTCAAATATTTGTAAAGTAAAAAAAAAAAAAAAAAAAAAATTGAAGTGAATACCTTCTAATTAGAGGACATAACCCATAATCTGCTAGTGAGTCAGCACATATCGTGTTTGGTTTAGTGCACAATACAATTTTTAGTAGACTATTTTTTATAACAGATTTAGATTCACAGCAAAATCAGGCAGAAAGTATAGAGATTCCAAAGATGCTCTCCCTTCACACATACACAACACTTGCCACTATCGACATTTCACACCAGAGTGGTATGTTGCTTATAATCTATACACTTACATGGACATCTCATTATCATCTAAAGCCCACAGTTTACATTAGGATTTATCCTTGGGACTGGACATTTTATGGGTCTGGACAAAGGTATTCACTGTTATAGTATCTTACACAAATAAGGACACTGTACATACTATATATCTTGCCACAATTAACACAAAAATACTTATAAAATAAAATTAAAACAAATATTAAACATATTTTTTGAATTTTGATGATTTTAGAATAAATATTTTTCATAGAGGGTAATAAAATATTAGAGTACACTTGAAGCTATTAAAATTTAGTATTATTTTCCTTAACTATCTCAGTCAGATAAAGAATAGATTTTGCTTTAAATATTTGAAGTAACATTTTTCCCTTATTATTTTACCCAATTTGATAACATTAATACTTTTCCATTCAATTGAAAATAATGCAAAACGAAGGAGAACAGAAACCCTGCCAATTTTCAATTGGCTTTACACTAAGAACACAGATAAGCTTGTCTATTCAAAATGAAATATTTTTTCTCTGTGCAGATTACATTTCAATGCATCAGTGCATCTGTACATAAGATCATCATTTTGTTTTATGCCAGCCTTGTGCTTAATATGTCAATTTCTCAACTTCACTAATAACCATTCCAGGAAAAAAGTTCACCTTTAAAATATATTATTGAGATAAGCCTCATTATTCTCATAGTGACAGAGATTCTAAAACCAGCAATAACATTTTTAAGGATCACTGTTAGAGAAAACAAATATCTGCATTTTGTTTTTTGTAAGAGTCACATTTTTTATCATGCCCACTGGAGTGTCACTGACTAGGTTCATTGCTAGACTGCCAGGGTGCAAAAATCAGTCACTGTGAGAACTTGGCCAAGTTCTCTAATCTCTCGGTGCCTGTTTACTCACCTCTAAAATGGGAGTAATATTAATATCTCATGAGATTCTTGTAATTTTTAAATAAACCAATACATTTAACACACTGAGAATGTTGTCTAGCATGTAATAAAATTTAATAACTGTCATCATTTTGTTAATAAATATTTTTGCCATCTCGCCACCTACTCTCGGATTGCCTGATTTACATTCTTTTCTATACTATTTGTGCATACTTAAAAACATATAGTTACTTATTATTTTTACATGTAATCTTGGCTGTCTGCAGATTCTCATTCTTATAATTTGTTCTAAAGATAAGTGTACTTTAGAGCTTAATTATAAAGGGGTATATTGTATGCATCTCTGTGGTTCGGTTGGGAATGGATAAATTTTCATGTTAAACTACTGTAACCAAACGTATATCTTCAACTTTCTTTAGAGAATATCTATGGTTTTAAAGCATATTCTGCCCAATAATTTTGCCAATGAAATTTAAACTATTACATTTTATTTAAGAAGCTTTACAAAAAAGTCCAAGAGGACTTACATTGTTTTTACTTGTTCATGATTGATTTTAAAATTTAGATTATAGAGGGTGGCTTCTAAAGAGAGATTGAATTGCAGAAAACATATAGAGAGTGGCCAGGCATGGTGACTCACGCCTGTAATCCCAGCACTTTGGGAGGCTGAGGCGGGAGGATCATCTGAGGTCAAGCGTTCAAGACCAGCCTGGTCATCATGGTGAAACCCCGTCTCTACTAAAAATACAGAAATTAGCCAGGCGTGATGGCGGGCGCCTGTAATCCCAGCTACTTGGGAGACTGAGGCAGGAGAATCCCTTGAACCCAGGAGGCAGAGGTTGCAGTGAGCCAAAACGAGGACATTGCACTCTAGCCTGAGCAACAAGAGTGAAACTCCATCTCAAAAAATAAAGAAAGAAAATAAGAGAGAACATAGAGATGAATTTTTGGAATTAACTAGTAATGTATGAAAAATTTGAAGATTTTTTTAATTCGGTATATACATATATGTATATTTTTAAGTGAAATCATGTCTTTTGCAGCAACATAGATGGAACTGGAGGTCACCATCTTAAATGAAACCACTCAGACACAGACAGACAAATATGACAACTTCTCATTTACAAACGGGACCTTAATAATGCAAACACATGGACATAGGCTGTGGAAAGATGCAGACTCAGATGGACATGGTAGAAAGAAGGTGTAAGACTTTTTAATTCTATCCAGAAATCCAGCAAGTGACTAGCATCCCATAAGTTTCTCCTCCAAAGTGTAAGAGAGAGCATTTTAAATTGCTTTAATTACTTTTCACAGAGGAAAAGTAACTTGATGTTTCTAGATCCTAAAGATTTATTTTTCTTCTTTTGAGGCATAAATATGTTTTCCATGATTTTATGTTTGATGTAGTTGTGATTTTATGTTTGCTCTGTTTTTATGTGATTGGAGTGGAAGTGGGCCCCTTTTATATTATTATGTCATAATCTTTGCAAAGTGTATCACCTCTCTCCCTCAAACCTCATGCTCTTTCTAGTAAATTGTCTCTCGTATCTTTAATTTAAAATTTATTTAATTTAAAGTATATGTATCCTGAATACTGTACATTTTAAGCATATTTTTGAAACTTTGAAACTTTAAAAAATAAATAAATGTGGAAATATTAATAAAAAGGCTATATGTATACATATATATGCTGCTATACATTAGATTGAAATGCTCTACTGAAATGACGTACTGAAATAATGATGGTTATCTATTGACCAAATGTACCTAACATTCCATAACTTATATGATGGTTGATTAAAATTTCATCTAATATAATGTAAAGCAAACACAAGATCAAAATTTTAATTCAGGCGCTGTCATCCTTGAAGAACTGGAATATATTGTAAACTTTAGTTTGGATATTAGATAACTGGGAGTTGAGGAATACTAATTAAGTATGGAGAAACAGTGTCATCATGTGTGTAACAGGTTGTTTCTTCGTGTGTGTAATTGCTTGGGTTGGGGTTAGTGGGAGAGGAAAGACAAAAGCCTAAGGAAGAAATATAAAGTTCATTTACATACTCACTATATTTTACTTATTCTTTTTTTGGAATTAAAAGTTGCTGAAATAATTTTACAATGTTTAGAAAAAGAAATAAAACTAGTAGAACAGAAAATAACCAGAAAAAACATAACACGATCACTGAGAGTAAGTTTATGTTACTTTAAAATAGCAATTTTGAATATATTTATATGTCTCATATAAGTTAAATATTTAAGTTGCTTGTGGCACTGAAGTATAATAGGCAAACCTGTTATGTATATTTTCTTATGTTCTTGTAATTTAAAGAAGATTGTATCAAATTATCCACTTCATGCCCTCTGAGAGTGAAACATTATAAAGGTTTTGTGAATTCTGACAGAGGATCTATTTCAGTTGGGTAACTTTTTATTTTCTGTTTTATTTCAGTCACCATGTTCATTGTTTCTCAGCTTACACCCACATTTGAAGAACTAAATTTTAGGTTGGATTTTTTTTAATGATGTATTTCCTTACGTCCCAACTCCCATCCATATTTAAACCAGTCACCTGTATTAGATGATTAATCTTTAAAAGACAGTATTTTAGTCAGGTTGGGATATTGAAATTATGAATGAAAATAGCAACAAAGGAGCTCAAGTAGCCACATGAGATTTAAGCACAAGGATTAATTTTGACTCCATGGATAGAAGACAAATGAACCTGTTATACTCTATATCTGCAAAAATGCAACTCAAACTCTTTTGTCAGGTAGGAGACATTAAGAAAATTGGTAACTCTTTAAAATAATTGTGCAATCAATCACTATTGAACTCATTGTTGTAATCCCAAAGAACTAGTTATGACATGCACATTAATACCAAATGAGTTCATCATGATTAATATTGTGACAATAAATACCTCAGGAAATCAATAATGATCAGCTATTGTTTTAAAGGACTGCAACACAATTCAAATTTTTTTCCTCTGAAATGTAAGCACTTTTAAGGTACCTGTGACATACAATTTCCCTTGTATTTTTTATCCAAATTAGTATATCATTACACTTTTAAGGTACTTTATTTTATAAATATTTACTACTAGAAAATGTCACTTGTTCTCACTTTCACCAAATTAAATAGAACGAAGATATTAGACAAATAATTTGATTCAACCTTAGGTAACAGAATTTTGATTTAAAAAAATTAAAAATGTCCAAACCAGTGCATGTCTACTCTAATTATATGATGGTTCCATGGTAAAACTCCTCAGTAAGTTTTAGCAGGGCATTATGAATACAATTTACAATCTGTACAAATGTTAGTAAGCTTCAATAGATCAAGAAGTATACTAAGCAAACTGTTTTCATAGGTCAATCTTGATTTTAAATTACTTCCTCCTTGCCAGCTTTACTGGTTACTTCTGGAGAACACTCAAGAAAAGTAATCCCTAATCTCTAATCCTATCCATATATAGATTGCATCCTTCTGAAGTCTCTTTGATTTTCATCGATGTGATATTTTTGGTAATCTTCTGTTATTGCTACCTATTTTGAGGAGTTTCTGTAGTTGGTTCATAGGGACTTTCCATACTACTTAGCACACCATAAAGAAATGTTACATTTCCCACTGCTTAATTCTCCAGTTTAAACAACTGTCCTTGGACTTCACAAATCCTTGTATACCATACAGAATAAATCAATATGCATGCCTAATATTTTTTCACTTACAGACCCCCCTATGCAGAATTGAACTCCTTTAACCACACAGTTAATAAATTTACCATTTCTCTGCAAAGTGAAATAGCTTCAGAATATAACATATCACTAACACAACAATCTTTCCTCCTACCTAAACAGTTAAGACTGACTCTCCACCCTTCCAACCTTGATTTTTGTCTCTTCTCTCTTGGGTGGATCATGCTGCAGCATCTAGCTTCTCAGTTCGACTGGGGTTCTTGTATTCTGATAAGACTTTACTCCATCTACTAAGAAAACCCATATTCTTTCACTGCAATAATCTGTAGCACTGCATTTCCTGACAGCTCACTGACTAGTAATTGTAGGGCCTCTTTGTGTCTCTACCCACATTATTAATATCACTACCATTATTGGCCCGCCACGTGCTTCCTCATTTCACTCCACCCACCAATTAGAAAGGGAATATGTCTCCTTCTCTCCTTATAGTGGGCACTGACAGTGACTGGTAACCGTCATAGATATTTTAGGTTTCTATATATATTACTCTCTCACTCACTGCTGGCAATATTACCTTTTTTTTTTTTAACTTTAGATTCCAGGATACATGTGCAGAATGTGCAGGATTTTTTCATAGGTATACATATGCCATGGTGGTTTACTGCACCTATCAACCCATCATGTAAGTTTTAAACCCTGCATGAATTAGGTATTTGTCCTAATGTTATCCCTCCCCTTCCCCATGTCCCCAAAAAAGGCCCCAGTCTGTGTTGTTCCCCTCCTTGTGTCCAGGTGTTCTCATTGTTCA
>NW_012114400.1:6215167-6220014 GCF_000951035.1 Colobus angolensis palliatus | reverse complement strand
TTTTTTATGGCTGCATAGTATTCCAATGTGTATATGTGCCACATTTTCTTTATCCGATCTATTATTGATGGGCATATGGGTTGGTTCCAAGTCTTTGCTCTTGTAAATAGTGCTGCAACAAATATATGTGTGCACGTGTCTTTACAATAGAATGATTTATAATCCTTTGTATATATACCCAGTAATAGAATTACTGGGTCAAATGGTATTTCTGGTTCTAGATACTTCTTATACTTAATCTAAACTGAGTAACAACACATGAAGATATCTAGTCTGGAAAGGATTTATGTAAAAATCACCTTTTTGCATCTTAAAGTACAACAATCTGCTGGTCCCAAATTCTGTGGCTAAGACCAGCTCATCATGCCAGATTCTTCTTCAACTAGGGTAATTGCTTTTTAAGTGAGACTAGAGTCCCTTTTGTCTTGTAATAATTGCCTCTTGGTCTACCATTTATGTTATTTCTCTAGGAGTTTTCTCAGATGAGATGCAAATAAAAAGAACAAAAAGGTATTGGTAATACAGTGAATGGTCACCAAGAATATATATCTAATTTCAATTTAGGCTCAATTACACAATCCTGCTACATTAGGAGAAAATAAGCCCTCATAATTTATATTGCATTATTAAATATTGTGATTGCATTAGCATAAATAAAATCCAATATATGTTTGAATAATAAAATTATAAAGTGCAATAACCTATAGCACATTACTTTCTAAATGCACATAAAGTCATTCTTTAATCCACATAATGTATTGGTTAGTTGATAATTACAGAAAGAGCACTGAGTCATCCATTGCGAATAAAGAATAAATAAGTTAATAAACTTTTTTTGTGATCTACAATTGGACATGACTTTATACAGCCTTAAGAAGTGGTCATGCTTTTTTTTTTATCATTATACTTTAAGTTTTAGGGTACATGTGTACAACGTGCAGGTTTGTTACATATGTAACTTTTTAAATGGATGTGTCATTGTAGTATTGTGCCTGTCCAAAAGAGAATCTTGTACAAAAATTATTTTAAAATAGCCCCCCATTATTTTTTTACTTAAAAAAGCATATTTTTGTTACACAGATACAAAAACACATAGGGCAGAATATCACCATACATCCTAAGCAAGTTAGGGATAATGTTGGGAAACAAGTAAAACAAGAATACACAGTTTGTCAAATTATACTGGCAATAAACAGCCCTTCTTTGCCTTCAGAGTTAGTAATGATGCATCTATGATGGATTTTGAAAAACTGTATATGCTAACAACATTTCTGCTAAGAGAATTATGGTCTTAACATAAGATAGGGCAAATCCCAGTTCAAAGAAAGCACTTTGAGTCAAGTCTGGAAAGCAAACAGCAGACTGGAACAGATAATGCATTTGATAAGCAAAATAAAGGGTTGTCTGTATAAAATGTTCATACAGATAAATATTTGTGTGTGTTTGCATCATTTAAACTGACATTAGCACATTATAATTATCTTTTTATTTTGAAATTTTAAATTACCTAATGAAGGTAGCCCAATCACATTGGCTATTTTCATTGGTCAATCCAATATTATATCATTATCCATACAAGAGACCCACTTTTCTTCTCTTTCTCCTTTGATATGTGAGTGATAGATAATTTCACACAGGTTCTGTGTATCATCTCAACATGCAAGAGGCATTTAAACTTTCCTTTGTTCTTTCAGCCATCTGCTGTTAAATTGCTGGGCTGCCTCATGTCAGTTGTCCTGGGATGGGAGTTCTTTGGTGCTGCCTCTGGTCATCAGATTCAAAATATGTCTTCTATTCCCAAAGTCAGTCTTCTTCTCAGACTACTTGAAAACTATGTCCCTTTCTTAAGATCAATACTTTCTTCCAAACTTCGAGTTCTCTAGGGTTTTAATTTCCTTCTTTGTATTATGCATATTATTTAGGATGCCCAGAATCCTGCAAGGCTGCCATATTGTGAGTGAATCATTTGCTTTGAGTGCATGGACATGCGTCATGGAGGAGAACTTGTGGTTTGCTCAAGGTAACAAAACAAAAGCTATTATTTTACAAATATAAAAACAGTCTTAAATCAACCCTGCAGGGTGTGTGGAACTGAAAGCTATAGACTAGAATATTTTTAAATATTCTGAAATCTCATCATACTACTCTCTAGATGGGTATCAGTTCTGTCTTTGTTCTAGATTATTTACTCACAATATAATCAAATTACTTTGTATTACAACCTGTTTTCATCATAAGCCTCATATCATATGTGTTTTACTTAAAATATTATTTATGAGATGGATTTTATTATATATTGACAAATTTTATTATACTAAGTAATTCATACTCAAGCATTCAAGTGTGTTTCAATTTGTAAGTAATATTAGAAATAAGTGGAGCAACAACTTAGAAACTTAAATATATATATTCATATACATTTCTGATAAAATGTATAAATATTTAGGAAACTTTATCATAAGGAAACAACTGGATCAAGAAGTTTCCAGTCATTTTAAAAACGCAGTTAAAATGGCTTCTAGAAATACTGCATATTTTTATATATCTAAATGATATGTATATTAATAACCATTTTCTATTCTCCATACAATTGTAGATATAACAAGTAGATGTGTAAGTTGAAATTTAATAAGAAAAATAACAATATAATAATTCATTACTATGTCAAACTAAAGTTGTAATTTTTATGTCTTTTGGTGTGATAGTAAATTAAGTTCATAAAGAGTTTCATTATAGCTTCTCAAATATTTTATTGACATTGTTTTGTTTATATCTGGTATTGCTTCACAAACATATTTATGTGCTATAATTTATATCTAAGGATATTAACTATTTTTATATGGTGCATATATTTTATCAGTTTATATTTTTCAGGCAAAACATTTTTTGCTACACATAAATTTTATTTTCCATTAAGGTTTCAATATTACTATTTTTAATTTATTTTACTTTAAGTTCTGGGATACATGTGCTGAATGTCCAGGTTTGTTACACAGACATACATGTGCCCTGTTGATTTGCTGCACCTATCAACCCATTATCTAGGTTTTAAGCTCCACATGCATTAGGTATTTGTCCTAATACTCTCCCTCCCATTTCCCCTCACCCCCCAACAGGCCCCAGTATGTGATAGTCCCCTCCCTATGTCCATGTGTTCTCATTTTTCAACTCCCACTTATGATTGAGAACATGGATGTTTGTTTTTTTGTTCCTGTGTTAGTTTGCTGCAGATGATGGTTTCCAGCTTCACCCATGTCCCTGCAAAGAACATGATCTCATTCTTTTTTATGGCTGCATAATATTCCATGGTGTATATGTGCCACATTTTCAAGACTTCATGACTAAAACACCAAAACCAATTGCAACAAAAACCAAAATTGACAAATGGGATCTAATTAAACTAAAGAGCTTCTGCTCAGCAAAATAAACTGTCATCAGAGTGAACAGGCAACCTACAGGTTGGGAGACAATTTTTGTAGTCTATCCATCTGAAAAGGTCTAATATCCAGAATCTACAAGGAACTTAAACAAATTTATAAGAAAAAAACAAACAACTCTATCAAAAAGTGGGCAAAGGATATAACAGACACTTCTCAAAAGAAAACATCTGTGTGGCCAACAAACATATGAAAAAAAGCTCATCATCGCTGGTCATTAGTGAAATGCAAATCAAAACCACAATGAGATATCATCTCACACCAATTAGAATGGCAATCATTGAAAAAGTCAGGAAAAAAAAGATGCTGGTGAGGATGTGGAGAAATTGGTATTCATTTTTACATTTGTTTGATCCATATTAGATAAATATCTTTTTCTTTATAGGCTTTAGTGGAGTTGTGGTTGGACAGAATCATGTTTCCCAGATAGAAAATTTATTTTATTTAATTAACTAAACTTTTTTTCAAGTTTTATTTTAGGTTCGGGGGTATAACCCATTTGTTACATGGGTAAATTGCGTTATCACTGAGGTTTAGTGTAAGAATGATCCCGTCACCCAGGTAGGGAGCAAAATACCCAATAGGTAGTTTTTTAATACTACCCCCACCACACTGCCCTCTCTTGTAGTCCCCAGTGCCCAGTGTCTGTTGTTCCCATCTTTGTTTCCATGTGTACTCAATGTTTAGATCCCACTAATAGCTGAGAACATTCAGTATTTGGTTTTCTGTTCCTGTATTAATTTGCTTAGGATAATGGCATCCAGCTGAATCCATGTTGTCAAAAACATATGATTTTGTTCTTTTTTATGGCTGCATAGAATATATAAATATTTAATGATGTTTTTCTAGTACTTTTGTGTGTTGTAATGGTATATTTTTAAAAATCTTACAACATATTTGATGCATTAAAAAGGATATGCATATACATATTACTTTATAATCCTTAATGATAATCAATTAAAGCCTCAGTAACATGCTGTCGACTCGAGTTCTCCTATCTGTCTATCTATGTTATGGACTGAATGTTTTTGTCACCCCAAAATTGGTATATTGGATTCCTAACCTCATGTAATGGTGTCAGGAAGTAGAAACTTTGGGAGGTGATTGTGTCATGAGAGTGGAGCCTGCATGAATAAAATTAATGCCCTTATAAAGAAATACCCTAGAGAGCTTTAGCTCTCTTTCTGCAATGTGAGGATACAGCAAGAAGGGAGCAGTCTGCAACCCAGAAGAAGAGCATCACCAAAGCACAACTATGCTGGCTGGCAGCCTGATCTCAGATGTCATGCCTACAGAACTGTGAGAAATAAACTTTGTTATTTATAAGCCACCCAGTCTATGGTTCTTTGTTATAGCACCCTGAACTAACATTCTATCCTTCTGTCTCTGTCTATCCATCTATCAATCAAT
>NW_012114400.1:6212603-6215117 GCF_000951035.1 Colobus angolensis palliatus | reverse complement strand
AGAAAAAAACAAACAACTCTATCAAAAAGTGGGCAAAGGATATAACAGACACTTCTCAAAAGAAAACATCTGTGTGGCCAACAAACATATGAAAAAAAGCTCATCATCGCTGGTCATTAGTGAAATGCAAATCAAAACCACAATGAGATATCATCTCACACCAATTAGAATGGCAATCATTGAAAAAGTCAGGAAAAAAAAGATGCTGGTGAGGATGTGGAGAAATTGGTATTCATTTTTACATTTGTTTGATCCATATTAGATAAATATCTTTTTCTTTATAGGCTTTAGTGGAGTTGTGGTTGGACAGAATCATGTTTCCCAGATAGAAAATTTATTTTATTTAATTAACTAAACTTTTTTTCAAGTTTTATTTTAGGTTCGGGGGTATAACCCATTTGTTACATGGGTAAATTGCGTTATCACTGAGGTTTAGTGTAAGAATGATCCCGTCACCCAGGTAGGGAGCAAAATACCCAATAGGTAGTTTTTTAATACTACCCCCACCACACTGCCCTCTCTTGTAGTCCCCAGTGCCCAGTGTCTGTTGTTCCCATCTTTGTTTCCATGTGTACTCAATGTTTAGATCCCACTAATAGCTGAGAACATTCAGTATTTGGTTTTCTGTTCCTGTATTAATTTGCTTAGGATAATGGCATCCAGCTGAATCCATGTTGTCAAAAACATATGATTTTGTTCTTTTTTATGGCTGCATAGAATATATAAATATTTAATGATGTTTTTCTAGTACTTTTGTGTGTTGTAATGGTATATTTTTAAAAATCTTACAACATATTTGATGCATTAAAAAGGATATGCATATACATATTACTTTATAATCCTTAATGATAATCAATTAAAGCCTCAGTAACATGCTGTCGACTCGAGTTCTCCTATCTGTCTATCTATGTTATGGACTGAATGTTTTTGTCACCCCAAAATTGGTATATTGGATTCCTAACCTCATGTAATGGTGTCAGGAAGTAGAAACTTTGGGAGGTGATTGTGTCATGAGAGTGGAGCCTGCATGAATAAAATTAATGCCCTTATAAAGAAATACCCTAGAGAGCTTTAGCTCTCTTTCTGCAATGTGAGGATACAACAAGAAGGGAGCAGTCTGCAACCCAGAAGAAGAGCATCACCAAAGCACAACTATGCTGGCTGGCAGCCTGATCTCAGATGTCATGCCTACAGAACTGTGAGAAATAAACTTTGTTATTTATAAGCCACCCAGTCTATGGTTCTTTGTTATAGCACCCTGAACTAACATTCTATCCTTCTGTCTCTGTCTATCCATCTATCAATCAATCAATTGATCTATTTATCTCTCATAATTACCTATCCATACGGATATGTATACCTTAACAATGTATGATATAGTTTTGATCACTTTTTCTGCAGTATTCTGTTGGCTGTTCTAGACCTTCTCTATTTCCATATGAACTTTAGAATCAGCTTATCAGTATCTACAAAATAACTGCTAGATTGTGATTGGAATTTAGAGGAATTTATAAAACAAGTCAGGAAGAATTTGCATCTTAATGATATTGAATTTTTAAATCCATAAACACTAAATATCTCCAATTATGTAGATCTTATTTAATGTCATTCTTCAGTTTTAAAGTTCTCTGCATTCAGATCTTATATATATTTTGCTATATTTATAACTACATATTACATTTTTGTGTATTATTTTAAATCACTTTTCGTTTCCAATTCCAATTGTTTATTGATGGTATGTAAGAAAGCAATTGACTTCTGAAAGTTATTTTTTGTATGCTGAGAGCTTGCCACACTTGTTTATTAACACTAGAAGATTCTTATTCAAAAATGATTCTCTACATAAACAATCATTTCACATGAACAAATACAGGTTTCTTTCTTCTCTCCTAAACTGTATAGATTAATTTCTTTTACTCACCTTAACGCACTAGCTAGAAATTACAGCACAATGTTGCAGGGGGTGGAAAGAGAGGATACTTTTGCATTATTCATGATCTTAAGAAGAAAATATCCAGTTTCTCACTATTATGTTTGATGTTTGCTGCAGGTTTCGCTATAGGATTTTTATAGGTACTCTTTGTCAAGTTCAAAAACTTCTCCCTATTTCTACTTTGCTGTTGATGTAGTAGATTACATTGATTGATTTTTGAACCTGGACCCAACCCTACATACTTTAATAAGTTCCACTAGGTCATTTTATATAATTTATTTTTTGGCTGTATGTGCCAGTACATTATCATGAATTTTTGCATCCATGTTCACGAGGAAAGCTGGTCTGTAGTTTTTCTCAACGTCTTTATCGGGTTTGAGCTTCAGGGCAACTTTGGTATTAGAGAATAAATTGGGAAGTGCTCAGACTGCTTCAAATTTTTGGAGTAGCTTCTGAAAAAATTAGGATTATTTCTTTCTTAAATGGTTAGTATAACTTATCAGTAGAAACATCATTTTGACCAGGTGTTTTCTTTTTGGGAAGGTTATGAATTATTAATTCAATTTATTTAATAGATATAA
>NW_012114400.1:6206500-6206971 GCF_000951035.1 Colobus angolensis palliatus | reverse complement strand
CCTCCTGAGTAGCTGGGATTACAGGCATGCGCCACCAAGCCCAGCTAAATTTAGTAGACACAGGACATCACCATGTTGGCAAGGCTGGTCTGGAACTCCTGACCTTGTGATCCACCTGCCTCGGCCTCCCAAAATTCTGGAATTACAAGGGTGAGTCACCACACCCGGCTACATAATATATCATATCATATCATATCATATCATATCATAATATTATATTTGCCATATGATTTTTGCATGTTTCTATTTAATTAGTGTATGTTACATAAAAACAAGGACTTTGACTTCTATTTAGTTTATCTGGAACAGCTAGTCCAGTGGTCTTCACAAAGCCTCAGTGAAGGATTTTCAAAGGAATGAGTAATTATCAAAAATTAAATAGGGGCCGGGCGCGGTGGCTCAAGCCTGTAATCCCAGCACTTTGGGAGGCCGAGACGGGCGGATCACGAGGTCAGGAGATCGAGACCATCC
>NW_012114400.1:6184943-6205955 GCF_000951035.1 Colobus angolensis palliatus | reverse complement strand
ACCATGTTGGCAAGGCTGGTCTGGAACTCCTGACCTTGTGATCCACCTGCCTCGGCCTCCCAAAGTTCTGGAATTACAGGGGTGAGTCACCACACCCGGCTACATAATATATCATATCA
This sequence comes from Colobus angolensis palliatus, assembly GCF_000951035.1. Classification (NCBI taxonomy): domain Eukaryota; kingdom Metazoa; phylum Chordata; class Mammalia; order Primates; family Cercopithecidae; genus Colobus; species Colobus angolensis. The sequence goes on along the minus strand of NW_012114400.1, from coordinate 6,205,836 downwards.
TATCATATCATATCATATCATATCATATCATAATATTATATTTGCCATATGATTTTTGCATGTTTCTATTTAATTAGTGTATGTTACTTAAAAACAAGGACTTTGACTTCTATTTACTTTATCTGGAACAGCTAGTCCAGTGGTCTTCACAAAGCCTCAGTGAAGGATTTTCAAAGGAATGAGTAATTATCAAAAATTAAATAGGATTAAGCTATAATAAATGTCTTAATATAAGCTAAATAATATTTACTACTCTCTACATTTAAAAAATAGATAACTTCTATAAGAAAAATATTTTCTTGTAAACTCATTGTAAAAACTAATGCAAATAATCTTTTTATGATAAATCTAAAATTTAAACGCCAGTATTCTGCATCTCCTAGTTATATCCAGACTGAGAATATTTCATGGATTCAGCAAAAACTCCTTTGAAAGTATAAGAAGTAAATTGGAAGTATCTAAACAATAATTTTTACTGTTTCTCTCTTTCTTTTAGGTGATACCTTATTTTTCTATGGTAGCTGAATGTCTTTTACAAGCTTAATAGATGGAATAAATGCCACATTGAGTCTAGTGAAAGAGAATATAATTATAACTTTTCAGGATCATATAAAACATAAGTTAAATTTATTGTGAGTTCATTATTCTTAAAAGGATTTTTTCTTAAATAGTTTTAATATTTTGACATTATGTTTTCTAGAAATGTGTCTTTAGTTTTAATAGCATAGTGTATTAAATGTCCATATTTTCTAACAAGTATATTTTGTATCTAAAACATTACCTATAGACAGTGCAACCAGATGATTAGGAATTACGGTTTTGGAGCTGGAATACAATTCATGTTTCAGTGTTCAGTATCTGTTCATATTGGCATAAATTACATAAAATCTCTCTTCTGTCTTTTATGTGATTAAACAAATTAAACTGATACCACTTCATAGGGTTGTTTTGAGGGTTAAATATGTTAATATTTGTAAAGCACTTAAAACGTGCATAATAGTAAGCACTCAAAAATGTTTACTATCATTATTGGTCTTCATTCTTTACTTAGTTTTACAAATTTAGAGTAAGACAGTCAAATATTTTATTATATCTATGATCTACCATCAATGTATCATTATTGTCAAATTAAATGTAGTTTAATTACAGTAATAATTATGAGAATCACACTCTTTGTTATGAATAAATGCATGGAAGAAATTTCATCAAGTGGTTTAAAGAAGCCAACATTCTGTTTTGAGTTTCAATTACTTGCAGTTAATTAAAAATATACACTTTAATAAGTTATATAAATATGAAAGCATTGAGCAAAAGAAATAAAAATCTTGGCTAGACCTAGTAGCTCTGGCCTGCAATCTCAGCACTTTGGGAGGCCAAGGTAGGAGGAATGCTTGAGCCCAGGAGTTTGAGATCAGCTTGGGCAACATAGTGAGACTTCATCTCTACTAAACATTTAAAAAGTTAGCCAGGTGTGGTGGCATGTGCCTGTAATCCCAGCTACTCAGGAGGCCAAGGCAAGAGGATAGGATTGCTTGAGCCTGAAAATTCAAGGTTACAGTGAGCTATGATCATGCCACTGCACTCCAACCTGTCTCAAAAAAAGAGAGAGGGAAGAACTCAAAAGCAGATCTAGTTTGTCTTAATACTATGGATTTGCATTCTATAACCACAAAGCCCTTCAGAAATTCACATATGAGAATGTGGGAAACTACTATGATCTAAATGTTTTCTAAAGGAGCAATGATTATTAATAACATTTTATCCTTTTAGTGAATCATAAAGAGGCTCCTCCATCATTATAAATCCATGTAGTTGCAATAAGCATTTATTTTTAATCCAACTTATATAATTGCATATATTTTAATTTTGTACACAAAACTCACAACAGTATCAACATGCTTGAAAAAATAATAACTATAATCAGTGTAAGTGTCATTTATAATTGATTATTACTTATATCATTTGAATTTGATCTTTGCTAGCTAATTTACTAACAAGTGGAACAAAATCACTATTATCATGAAAAACTCATATAGATACACTGTACACACAGTATCGAATCTCAAGCAGGGCAGATTCCTCGGATAGCAAAACTGCTAGTTGTTCTCATTCTATCATGTGAAATATTTCAACAGAAAAAATTTATTTCTCTTTATTTTAGTTGGTGTTGTATAAAAAATGCAAAGTAATTGTATCTTAATATTTGAATCTAAAATTTATGTTTCACAACTTTAGAATAGATGTGCCACTATATCCAGGTTATAATCTAAGGTTATAACACATTATTCTCTATAGAAATAAATTCTCTTTTATACCTACCTTTAAATTATGATTGGCCAGAAAATTTTACTAATGGTATTTTCCCCAATGAATGTATACTTTATTAGTAGCATATACTGAAATGCTATTTAAATATTTTTATTGTGTTTTCAATAGAGCACTTAAAATTATTTTTTATTATTATATTCTATTGGTGGTATTTGTTGGATTAAAATACTCTCATAAAACATGCCCTGGAGCTAACAAAGATTTTTTTAAATCAGCCTCTGTCACATAAATAAATGCAAATAATAAAAGTTGCTAGAATGGAAAGCTTGCTAAAGATCACCTCATTTTAGGTTTTATTAACATTGCAATGGAGATGTAAGTATGTTAGAAATCGATCTAGACAAAGTCATTATTCTTCAAATACAAGACTTTTTAGTAATATTTATAGTCACAATAAGCACATTGTTTTCAGAGTAATGAATTTTATAGGTTAGAAACATCATTTGGAGATATTTAAATATCGTTATAAAAGTATTTCCCCGTTAAGATGGACAACTAATAAGATATAAAGGTTTACTAGATCCATACTGACAGAACATATAGATAAAAGTAGTAACTAATCACATTAGAAATTTTCTTGAATTTCAATCAAGCTGATTGAGTTCATTAAATTATCACTTTTGATAATAAACACAGTATTTCTGTTGTACCATGTGTCTACTCTTCATGAATTTTTATATATGTATATATATATAAAATATATAGTCATATATTACATTGGCTTCTTTTGCTAATTGATTACAGTCATGTGTCCCATAATGACATTTCAATCAATGATGGACTGCATTTACAATGGTAATCCCATAAGATTATAATATCACATTTTTATTGTACCTTCTCTATGTTTAGATATGTTCAGTTCACAGATACTATTGTGTTACAATTGCCTATAGTTTTCAGTACAGTAACATGCTGTACAGTTTTGTAGTCTAGGAGCAATAGGTTAAACAATATAGCCTACCTGTATAGTAGGCCATACTTCTAGGTTTGTGCTTTAACAAAGAGGAGAACACATTTATGTAAATATGTATAGGTAATGCCCAAGTATGTATAGAAAATGTCTCAGAATATAATCTTGAAAGTTCTTCCTGGATTTCCCATTGAATTTCAGAGCTGTTAAATGTACATGGGAAACATGTTTCTTGCCTCCCTGTTAAAATACTTATCATGCAATTATTTTTTACAATTAGAAATAATGTTTGAAACTGGAGAATTAGATTAGAGAGAAAACATTGAGTAAGTTTTAATGTGCACTACTCTGATCACTAGAAACAGCTATTCAAATGGAATTCTGGCACTGATACAGATTTAACAACAAATATAAACATAAATACAAATACCGTGTATGGTTAAAACCATGAGTGATGTTTGTGGGTATTTTATTACCTCAAACTTTCAAGTCATTAGATGGATATCTTTCAGAAAAAAAAATATATCATTCGTATGTTCATCATAATAATTAATGTGACATTGTGAAAGATGGGTGATTTGTGGGTGCATCAACAAGTGTGATCATGAAATTTATGTGTCAACTTCACTGGACAATGGGGTGACCAGATAAAATACTATTTCTGAGTGTCTTTGTAAGGGTGTTTCCAGATGACATTAGCATTCGAATCAATGGACTCAGTAATGTAAATTATTGTCCCCATTCTGGGTAGATATCCTCCAATTCATTGAGAGCCTGAAGAGAATAAAAGGCAGAGAAAGACATAATTCACCTTTTCTTTTTTTCTGCCTCACAATTTGAACTGGAGCATTTCATCTCATTTTCTCCTACTCTGGGACTGGAACTGATATCATCTGGTCCCCTGGTATTCTGGTCTTAAATCTTGGATTGAATCACAGTCCAGAATTTCTGGGTCTCCAGTTTGCAGTTGGCAGAATATGGGACTTTTCATCTTCCATAATTATATGAACTAATTCTTCATAATAACTCTAAATCTTCTCCTTTCTTTCTCAAATTCTCTCTCTCTCTCTCTCTCCCTCTATCTCTCTTTCTCTGGGAAGATTTCACTATGACAAAGTAGTGAGAGAAATAACATTTCAGTTGTCTTTCCTTAAAATGTACAAGAAATTTGAACCAATATTATTACCCATTATGCTTATGTCATAAACCCAGTGTGTTAGGGATGTTGGGATGGTAAACTGATGAGTAGTTACTTCCAGACTACATAGCATTAAAATGATTTTATTTCTTTGTTTGACTTTGTCATGTAAAGAAAGATTTAAGAACTAATATTTTTATAATATCCCTATGCCTATGTGGAAATGCCACTAGAATGATCTTAGATACAAAGGGAAAACTTTAATACTAGGTGCTATAAAATTCAAAGAGCATTTTGAGAGAATCAGTTTATCCTATTTTGAGACCAGTGTAACTTATGAGGGTATTATTAAGGATGGGGAGAGCATGACTTCTACATTTTATTGTAATCACATTGTTGAAATGTTAATTTACATTTTACTTTTATGATAACTGTACTAGTTATATAGTGCTGCTTAACAAAGTATCCCAAATTTAAGTTACTTAAAGTAACAAAATTGATTATTTTAAAATTCCTGTATCCAGGAATCTGGGCAAAGATTAGCTGAATCTTTTCTCCAGCAAGCACAGTGTCCACCAAGGCTGTGATCTCATCTGAAGGTGTAAGTGGAAAACAACCTGCTTCCAAGCTCACTTATACCATTGTTGGCAGAATTCAATGTATTGAATGTTTTTGGACTGTTGGCCTTAGTTTCTCACTCACCATTGGCTGCCTTCAGTTACTTTCCATGAGAGCCTCTCTATAGAACAGTTTACAACATAACAACTTGCTTTACCAGAAAAAACACCCAAAAAGAGCCACAGATAGAGAAAGGGTACAAGCAATACAGAAGTTAGTTTTTTATAATCCAGTCTCAAATGTGACGTCCCATCATTTTTGCAATATTCTACTTTTTGGGAGGACACCACTAGGTGATGTCCATATTCATTGGGAGGATATTACACACGGGCCAGAATGTCAGGAAGCAGAGATCACTGGAAACCAGGTTAGAAAACTGCCTATCACCAAGCTGTTCTTAGGAACAAACAAACAAAAATTATGTTCTTGAAATAAACTCAAACTTTTTTGTCTGGTTAGTCTTTTTTCCTCACTTACCTATTACTAATTCATAATAGAACATTTCAATGTTATTTTGATTTATATGCTGAGAATATTTTCTTAAGATTTCCTAAACTATACATTTATTTTCTGTATTGCAGCCTTTACTGAGTGAGATTTTGCAGTGGTATGCTGGTAAATGTTTAACAATAGACCTTGAAAAAAAGTTTGAGTTTATTATACTTTTACTGATATATTATAGGACACAGTTTACAAATAATAATAAAAATACCATACTGTATTGCAATTTTATGTAGCCAATTGATTTTTACAGTATATTTTTATTGATTTTTGCTGACCTCTTGTATCTGAGGCAAACTTATGTTTGCAATTTAACTATTATTTAACAAAATCAGACTATAAATAGATGCTGAATCACTATCCAATTCAGCATTCATTCACATCATTGATGAGAGCATGTTTTCTCAACATGAATGTTAGTTGATAATTTTATTTGTTTAACAAGTAAGATGAGAGTGAAACAACAAAAAGGCATTTTGGCAATTCACTCATTTGTCAAGAATATGGATGAGTTATTTACTGAATCAGATAATAATGTTTGACTACTAGAAGCATATGTTCTCATTTTTGTGGGGTGTGTGTGTGTGTGTGCGCGCACTAGTCACAATGTAATGATTACAAACCTGGCAGCTTTTTAAGTTTAATTTACATTATTAATGTTTTCACATCACTTTCTTAAGTCTAAGCATCAATAAAACAATGAATCAAATTTTTGTTTCCAGCATTTGTCAAATTCTATGATGTAAATATGGTTCCATCATGACTAATTTCAATCTGCCAACACGACGTCACCTAACACAGAACCAAGAAGAGATGTGCAGAAACACATGATTATTTAGTATTTTACCCTACAGACGTAATGAGCACAAATAACTTTAAAAACATAGGTTATAGTTAACATAGTAAACTTATGAGAAAATGACAAATACTGAGTATTTGCCACCTTCGTTTTTAATAATCTGTAATTGCACATTCATAAGATTCAGTTTTAAAAAGTGATTGTATTTAAAAACATACCCATGAAATCTATGAAAATTTAACAATTGACTTTCATAAGCCAGCACAAGCCAGCTCTAATACACATGGATTATTTACATCATTTTTTCTCTTAATATTTAAGTTCCGAAAAAGGCTGCTTTGCTTTTTGCTTACAATTTTTTTCTACTAAAAAAGTAGTAAATTGATAGTTAATGATTTTATGCAGAATCATAATTTACAGTTGTATTTTTACATTGCATCATTTCAACAAAATGGATGAAAATAAATGTTTGCTACACCTGTTCTTGGGCTGCGGTCATGAAAATATGAAGAAAGTAGAGGTTAAGGACACTTACTAACTCTGCTTAGGCTCGAATGATCCAAAGTTTCCTCAATTATAAAATGAAGAGAAACAATATTCATCACACTAGGTTGTTAATAGAAGTAAATGAGTTAAGGTAGTCAAGTATTAATAGTGAAATTATAGATCAGGAACCAGTACAGCAGGCAATGCCTCAAGCAGCATGACCTAATGAGAATTTGAGAGGATCTTACGTTATGAGAAGGAACGTTCTGTTTTTAAGATATGACCCTTCCTAGCTTGATACTTAACACAGTCAGGATTGAGCCATGTGTTAGAGCTGGCAGATAAGTTATTCCCCCTGAAGTACTGAGTATGATGTACTGATGCAGCAGTGTTACCTCATGTGAAGAAGATAGAATTGTATTGCATTTTAATTTAAAATATTTGGGAGGAACATTTTCTTCAATGTAGAGAAATAGGCTTCACAAATATTCATAGAATTTAGCATTCTGTCCCCAAAGCAAAATAATTCTGCCTTGATAAAATAAGCAATCTGTTTCTACATTGCAATGGCAATATATAACTATATCTTGAAATATATTGCCTATGTTATTCAAAATATACAGCTATAGTAAATCAGCTCTAATTCCAAATGTATTTGAAGTAAACTTCAACTTGTCATTGCTAAAACATTCTGTAAATATCAAATAAAAAAATAACTATAAAATTTACATGCTATCATTTTCCATATAGTAGAGTAAAACTTATTTTAAGTGCTTACTTTGTATTAAGAAAAATAAAGGCAGTTTCAGCAAAGCTACACTTCGTAACCTATATCACCATATCTTCAAAGATTAGGGCCCTCATTAAAACTTGTTTTACCACTTTCTAATGAATTTTTTCTAGTCAATGTTTAATCACCAAGTTGTTAATTTTCCATTTTTTTTTTCTTTGTGCATAAGGCACAATGATTTCTGGCAAGCAATGCTATGGTAAATGCAGGTAAGCATGACATTAAGTTCTGCTGCAAGGTTGTAATATTAGTCACTGAAAATCAATGACTTAAAGGGGGAGTCAATAAAAATTTATGACCAGTCTTAGAAAAGCTACATGAAGAATGGATGTATTTTACTCTCAGTTAACACCAATGTTATCATATAGTTAACACAGCATATTATGTCACAAACAGGGAAAAATATTATGACAGCCCAGTTTAAGGTGAGCTTTCGGCACCTGATTGCAAATCTATAGTTAATAGCCTATCACTAGCTCTGTGGAGTCAAGGAATCCTATCCAACAATTCCAGAAGGACAGAGAGTATAATGACTTACAACCCAGCTCTCTTAATTCTCTGGCATCGGAAAAGCACTTGACTTCTTTGTGCCTTCATTTCCTTATCTGTAAGAGAGAGATATTGAAACAGTTTAACTTAAGAAATTACGAAGGTTAAATAAATTAGTATAAGTAAAGCACTTAGAACAATGCCTGACATTGAAATTAGTCAATAAATGTTATTTACATTGTTTGCTTGTATATAAGACAATATAGTCAATAACATTCTGTATCACTTTTATTCAAGACCTGAAACAGAACAAAACATGAAGTCTTTCAACTTTAAAATATAACACCTTTTATTTGCAAGACCAGGATTCTGTTTTAATTCCTTTTAAAAAATAAACAAGGAAAATTTTATATATTTCATATGTCAGCATCAACATCTTTGGGATTACTAGCCTGGCTGTATTAAATCGTAAAACAAATTCATGTTGCAAAATAAATATGTGTTATACACATTATATGCTAGATGTGTTCTATATTTATTCTTCATATTAAAAATATTAAAGAAAACACTACATTTTCATTTTAAACTGCTTATTGGAATTTAAATAAATATAGGAACTAATTTATAAAAGTTATACAATATGAATACTGGGAAAAGTTATACAGCATGAGTAAATGGGAAAAAAGGTGATGAAGCAATAGGCTGGGAGATAGAGTTTTCACAGTATAATTCATTCACACATATACATTGATATTCACATATACACTTGTATGTACACCCACATTTACATATATGTGTTATCTTGTGAATCTCTCTATTGATTTTACATTTTAAAAATTAATAGGTGTATGAATAAGCCTGTCTAGTAAAAGCAGACAAACTTGTACATCGTAGAAAAATAAATGTGTAACAATATTCAATAAAATATTGACAAAGTTAGTAAGATAAGGGTGATTTGAGGCATTCTTATGACTATTTGTTCCTTATCTAAATAATTAGGTAAAAGATTGGTGAATTTGTATGTATTACCCCATTTTTAAGCATTATACAAAAGCTTAAGTAATTTGATTTTTATCCTTTATAATCTGTTTTTTTCTTTTTTTTTTTTGAGACGGAGTCTTGCTCTGTCACCCAGGCTGGAGTGCAGTGGCCGGATCTCAGCTCACTGCAAGCTCCGCCTCCCGGGTTTACGCCATTCTCCTGCCTCAGCCTCCGGAGTAGCTGGGACTACAGGCGCCTGCCACCTCGCCCGGCTAGTTTTTTGTATTTTTAGTAGAGACGGGGTTTCATCCTGTTAGCCAGGATGGTCTCGATCTCCTGACCTCGTGATCCGCCCGTCTTGGCCTTCCAAAGTGCTGGGATTACAGGCTTGAGCCACCGCGCCCGGCCTATAATCTGTTTTTTTCTTTTTCACCAATTTGTAAAGTGTAAATTTTATTACCAATTTATGAAAGAGATTGTCTTTCTGAGCAGTAGTATCCTGTTTCTACACTAAGAAAAATCTGAATAAAGAAACATCAGAATTTTAGTTAGATTTTCAAAATCGTATTTAATCAGGAGATTACAAACCCATTTTAGTAAGTACCAATTGACACACTTGGGGAATTGTTAACCATGATTGTCATTTGGAAAACTTCTAATAACTTAAAGTAGAACAAGCCATTTATATATTTTTTCTTTCCAAAATAAGTATAATTTTTTCTAATAGTTTTTTTTTTAATTTAACACAGATTTTGATCACATTTTGCATGTTACGCAAGATTTACAAATGCAATAATATACTTTCCCATTCCAAAATGGAAGCCAATTTGGCTAAATATCACAATATTACAATTTTATTGCATCTGGATTGATATCAATGGAACAGATATGATGTGATTCACTTAACTAGCTAAGTGAATAGTTTTAAACTAGTTTAATATAGTTCCTCCATTATCATAATTAAATATTTCCCCTTAGTCATACCCAAAAGTTGTTCATTTATTCACCTTCAATTTTAAGGGCTCAGGAGTGTTGAGGTCTCTGGGCTGCAGAATAACCATGGAAAACGGGCCATTTACACAAAAGCAGGGAGAGGAAGGTAAAGTCTTAGATGCAAAAGTGTGTTGCTTACATCCAGAGCTGATAGCTCCATTGGCCTGTGGTGCTTCCTACAAATAAGGCCTACTTCCCAGTTTCAAACTGGCTTCCAGCCAGGTCTCTGGAGTTTTCTTCTGTATACCTTCTCTCTCTCTTCTCAGAATGTCTGCATTGTAATCTTTATGTCTGTCAGAAATTTAGTCTTTTTGTTTTCACAGACTAAGGCATACTGGAGAAGAGAAGATTCCATTGTAACACAATGGAAATAATTTAGTAAGAACAGTGGATCATACATAGATATGAAAATCAGCTCCAGGAAATATTTTCCTACTATTTCATATCCTCATGTGTTAAGAAACTTCGAAGAGTTTGGGAGGTCAAGTCAGGCAAATCACCTGAGGCCAGGAGTTCAAGAACAGCCTGGTCAACATAGGGAAATGCCATTTCTATTAAAAATACAAAAATTAGACAGGCATGGTTGTACACACCTGTAATTCCAGCTACTCCAGAGGCTGAGGCAAGTGAAGAGAATTGCTTGAGCACAAGAGTTCAAGAGGCTACTGTGAGCTATGATCATGCCACTGTACTCCAGCCTGGAGTGGGGAGCAGAGGGACACCTTGTTTCAAAAAAAAAAAAAAAAATGAAAAAGTACAGGCAGGGTGGCTCATGCCTGTAATCCAAGCACTTTGGGAAGTCGAGGCAGGCAGATCGCCTGAGGTCAGGAGTTCGAGACCAGGCTGACCAACATGGCAAAACCCCATCTCTACTAAAAATATAAAAATTAGCCAGGTGTGGTAGTGGGCACCTGTAATCTCAACTACTTGGGAGGCTGAGGCAGGAGAATCACTTGAACCTGGAAGACGGAGGTTGCAGTGAGCAGTGATCATGCCACTGCACACCAGCCTTTGTGACTGAGTTAAAAAAACGTATATATATCTATATATACACACACACACACACACACACACATACATGCATACATACGATGGCTTACACTGGAAAGATATTGGAGAAATAAAATTAACAAGATTTTGTGGAAGTTTTTAAGTGGAAAGAGCAAGAGATAGGTAGGGCATACAGTACTGCTCTTCCAGTAAAGGAGAAAATCAGGTTTGGGGAAGCCTTGTGGATTCTGTGATAATCATGTTGAATTTGAACTGTTTGAGACATTATTGAATTGCCCTCAGCAGAAGGGACCTACATCACCCAAAGTGATACCCCTTCCTGAAAATCAGCTTGCAAACATTGATTAGTGGAGAACATCAAGGTCCTCTTATTTTAACTTAGAACATGTGTGAAGTAACATGTCAGCTCCAGAGTTTCACATGGCACATGGGTTCATCCTGTTCAGGTTTAACCAAACCACAGTTTCCCTGAAAAAAGCTTTTCAACACAAAAACAGGGAGTGCCATAAGCAAACTAGACTAGTTGGCCTTCAGTAGCAACTGGATTGTAGTTGCTTCTCACTCTGCTCTATCCTTTTTCCTGCACTCCCTTAACTGTTGTTCATGGGAACGTTCCCTATCAACCCAATACAACCAAATCTCCATTCCAGAATCTGTTTTCTGGGGAATCCAATCTATAATAGATGTTTGCTTAAAAAAGATCATGTTCCGCAGAGAAAAAACATTCAGTGCTGTATCCAGCCTCAAGGGGTTCAATATTTAATGGATGTAGATAAGATTCCAAGATACCCAGAGCAAATTATCACTTTTTCTTGCTTGTCTCTCTTTCTTCTCCATTTGTGTATACTATCTTTAATTTATACACCTCACATCGCAAGTATTTATATTATCCATAAATTTATGTATGTATGCAGAATGAAGATTTTAGATTAAATCTCTGGAATCTCACTTTCTGTTGGAATATATAATCAAGTATTAATAATACATGCAATAGGTTAAAATTAGAATAGGGCTTTTTGAACAAAGTTATTTTTTTCTCTTTGTATTCGGGTTAAAGATTCATCTAATATTTATTAGACTTTGTTACTACCAATAAATCATATTCTCTGAGATCAATTTTCTTTTACACTTTTTGTTGCTGTTGTTGTTGCATTGTATTAGTCTCTGCTTAAAACTAGAATTTTTGGCTGGGTGCAGTGGCTCACGCCTGTAATCCCAACACTTTGGGAGGCCAAGGCAGTCGGATCATGAGGTCAGGAGATCCAGACCATCCTGGCCAACATGGTGAAAACCAGTCTCTACTAAAAATACAAAAATTAGCTGTGCGTGGGGGTGCTTGCCTGTAATTCCAGCTACTCGGGAGGCTGAAGCAGGAGAATGGCTTGAACCAGGGAGTCGAAAGTTGCAGTGAGTCGAGATCCTGCCACTGCACTCCAGCCTGGTGACAGAGAGGGGAAAAAAAAAAAAACACTAGAATTTTTCCAATATTGTTCTCATAACCCCTGATTTTAAAACAGATCTTTTCCTACAGCGATGGACATACCGTCATCATCTTTCCCCAAAACAAAAGGTGTAGTTTAAATCTTATTACATGGAGTTCTCTAAAATTTTCCCCTTTTGTGTTTTTCTAACATGATTTCAAGATTTAAAATATTTTACGTCTGTGATGGTTAATACTGTTGTCAACTTGATTGGACTGAAGAATGCAATATTGATCCTGAGTGTGTCTGAGAGGGTGTTGCCAAAGGAGATTAACATTTGAGTCAGTGGGCTGGGGAAGGCAGACCTACCCTTAATCAGTTGGGCACCATCTAATCAGCAGTCAGTGAATATACAGCAGACAGAAAAATGTGAAGTGAGAGACAGGCCTAGTCCCCAGCCTACATCTCTCTCCTGTGCTGGATGCTTCCCGCCCTCAAACATCGGATTTCAAGTTCTTCAGTTTTGGGACTCATACTGGCTCTTTTTGCTCCTCAGCTTGCAGATGGACTATTGTGGAACCTTGTGATTGTGTAAGTTAATACCTAATAAACTCCCCTTTATGTATACATACAGGATGAATGAAGATTTTACATTAAATCTCTGGAATCCCACTTTCCAACAGAATATATGAACAAGTATTAATAATGCATACAATAGGTTAAAATTAGAATAGGGCTTTTTGAACAAAGTTAATATTTTTTTCTTTTTATAAACATTCATATTAGATATATATATTATTCATCTAATATATATATAAGATGTGTATATATATTACTGTGTATATATATGTGTATATGTATGTGTGTGTGTATATATATGCGTGTGTATATGGGACTATGGGTTACACCGTTAATCCCAGCTGGTTGAGTGGCTGAGGCAGGAGAATTGCTTGAGTCTAGGAGTTCTACGCTGCACAGGACTATCATGTTCACACTGCATGCACTGCAGCCTGGGTGACAAAGGGAGACTTTGTGTCTAAAAAAAGAAAAAATATATATATCTCGAGATGTTAAAACCAATGTCAAATTGAAATAATTCTTTACAAACTTGTCAGTTTCATACAAAGCCCTATCATCACTGTGAATAACCATAAGAGTTATTTTAAGAAACAGATACCGATCACTTGAGTTTATCAAGTTATGCTCTTGTCTTTCCCCCATCTCTCCCACTCTGTCGAGTTAATTGATAGAAAGTATGCCACAGACTCTCACACACTGTTCTTCTCATAAACTAGCTTGAAAACTGTTATATTCAAGTGGCAGAATTGCATTTTCAATTCTGGCCTCAACAGTATCACCCATTCTGCATGATCTTTTACAATGTCAATTTACCACTCCTCCCCCAAAAGTAGTACCTAATCTCCCCTTGCTGAACCTGGGTAAATTTATGAATACTTCAAACAATTAAATATGGCAAAAATGGTGCTATGTGGCTTCCAATGCTAAGTGAGAAAAGCCCAATCTATGCTGAGTACATAGCCACATCCACTTGTTCCTTGTTAGGTGGGGGTAGTTTTACAAAATATTTTACATGCACATCTGTTATTGACCCATAAATCAATGTTATAATTTATGGTATAGTCTTTTGTCCTTACATGATACTTTACACATTTATACCCACACTGAACTGTTATCCTTCCTTGGGTTTAAGTAAAATCTGGTGACATTTCAGTCTGAAAAAGTCCCTTTAATATTTCTTGTAGTCTATGTCTGCATATAATGAATTCTTGTATGGAGTTTCATGTTTAATGCTTAACATTTAAAATTATGAAAAAAATATATAGAGGAAGTATATAGATAAAATAGTACATAAAATGTTTAAGGTTATATCAAACATTAAAAATAAATCATTCTAAAATAATTGTAAGACAGATGCAACGTACAGTAACAAAATCAAGGCCCATCCCGAATTGGAGTAATTTATTTCCCATTCCTTTAGGGGATCAGCCCAAAGTGTCTGACCACGGATGTTTCTCCAATTGACATTCATTGGAAAAGCCACCATGCTCAAGATCTCTTAAACTCTCATCTTGTCCTTTCAACACAGAGATTTAGTGTCAGCAAATAAGCCAGCATTGGAAATTACATGGCATTACCAAGTGTGTTAAGACTGCAGCTGCTTAAAAGTAGGCATGAGATGAACAAGTACGTAATGAAACTATTTTCTGCAAATTTACTGCACTTTTTCATTTCTACACATTTTTATTGATATTAGATTTTACTGATACAATATTTTACACAAACTACTTTTATTAACAGTTTTATTGCAACTGCCAGCCAATACACTTTTAAAAGCGCATAAAGGTCTGTTAGAGAAATTGAAATCAAGATGATCTCTTGTGAGACTTAATTTTATGTGTCAACTTCAATGGGGCACAGCATGCTCAGATATCTGGTGAAACATTATTCTGCATGTTTTTCTGAGGGTGTTTTTGTATGAGATCAAGGTTTAAGTCAATAGACAGAGTAAAGCAAATTGCCCTTCATAATGTGGGTGCGCCTCATCCAATCTTCTGAAGGCCAGATAGAACAATGTTTGAATCTCCCCTGAGTAAGAGGAAATTTTACTCCTTAAAGAATTCTCCTCATTCAACCTAGGACATTGGTTCTTCCAGATCTCCAGCAACCTGCCAACCTTTGGATTCAAACTGGGACTACAGATTGGTTCTACAGATTTGGACTTGCCATCCTCCATAACCATGTGAGTAAATTGGTCATAAAAAATCCATACATATGCACACACACACATATATATACTGATATGTGTGTGTGTTTGTGTGTGTATATATATATATTATATATATAATTTGTGATATATATCTGCATTCTTATTGGCTCTGTTTCTCTGGAGAACATGGAGTAATACACCCCTTTTCATTCTACATTTACCTAGCTATTTTGTTAAAAAGGAAAGAGGTTTAATGGACTCACAGATCCCCACGGTTGGAGAGGCCTCACAATCATGGCAGAAGATGAAGGGGAAGCAAGACATGTCTTACATGGCAGCAGGAAAGAGAGCTTGTGCAGGGGACCTCCCGTTTATGAAACCATCAGATCTCGTGACACCTATTTATTACCAGGATAATAGTATGGGGGAAACCACCTCCATGATTCAATTACCTCCAGCTGGCCCAGCCCTTGACACGTGGGGATTATTACAATTCAAGGTGAGATTTGGATGGGCACAGAGAGTAAAACCATAGCAACATCTATACAGATTAAGATAAACTATTGTTCCCATCAACAGTAAGAGAAGAAGCAAAAGAGTATATTGACGTGTAGGCAATTGAAGTACTTGTAAAGAGGTTTCTTTCTTCTCTTTCTCAATGAGGGGTGTGTCTACTTCCTAAAGCTAACTGGCCAATATTCCAATAAAGTTACTGTAAATCTGGAGAAAGTCTAGTTCCCTGGTAGGATGTGTGTCTAAACAGTGGTCTTGTTCTCCAGTGCCTGCACACAGGAAAAGATATGGACAGACTTTGCAGCAGTTTCACACTTGACATTTCCACAGTGTGAATTTTCCCTGGTATGAGAGCTCACCATGGGAGGTGAATGGGCTTGAGCAGTCTTGTTGACACTTCAAAAAGTGGCATTCACCAAGCTAGTGAATATGCGTCTTCCTTGAAAGATTATATAGCCATATTCTTCACCTCCATTGATCATCTGATTTTTGTTTAGTAGTTTAAAAAATCTATCCATGTATGCATTCATATATGAATGTGTAGATATATGAATGTACATACGGATGCATGTCTTTTATTGTATGTCAGATGTACCTCATTTGGTGAGAGCTGGAGAGGAAAAAGAATAACAGCAAGAAGTCAAAACAGAGTTCCATTTTCTGTATCAAGAAACATTAGTAGGGGAGGCCCCCCACAGACTTCAGAAGAACCTCCTGAAGTATGCCATCATGAAAGCCAGCAGAGAGCTCATCAGTCAGCCTTAGTCACAGAAGAAAACTGGCCACACGCAGCCACTTAATGGAGATCCATCCCCTCTGACTCTTCCCTGCCCTAGCACCAGGATGGGAGCTCATGGAAAGAAACAGAGGGAGTCAATGAAGCATAGACCACCTGAAGCCCATTGAAATATAAACAAATTGAACTACACTTCGAAAGGAGTTTGTTAGTAAGTTTTAATGTAAATAAAATTGAGCTTTTATCATGAATAAATCTACTGTATTAACTAAAATTGACTCCAAATGTATAAAACAAGGCTCATTTGTTATTAAAGGACATTTTAATAAGTAGGTGAGAGTAAGGGGAGATTCAATACATAGCAGAATCAAGAGACCAATATTAAAGAAAATAAACATGATCTATATTTATGCTGTCATATTTAGAGCATTCTTCAATTAATGCTGAACTTTGTAAACTCAGTTACATTTTTACCATTGACTGATGGTATAATATGTATGTATGTATGTATATATGTATTTACTGAAACAGGGTCTTGCTCTGTCACTCAGGCTGAAATTCAGTGGCATAATCACAGCTCATTGCAGCCTCCACCTCCTGGCCTTAAGCAATCCTCCCACCTCATCCTCCCAAGTAGCTGGGACAACACGCATGCACCACCATGTCCAGAGCAATTTTTTTTTTCTTTTTATGTTTTGTAGAGATAAGTTCCCATTATGTTGCCCAGGATGGCCTCAAACTCCTGAGTTCAGGCAATCCAACTGCTTAGGCCTCCCAAAGTGCTGGGACCATAGGTTTGAGCCACCATGCCCAGCCTTGATGGTATAATTTTAGTTGTATCTATTTTCACAAGTTCCAGTAACAGTTAAATATTTTTCAGTAGTTTTAGTTCAGTCTTTTTGTTAGTATTTATTTGTTGGTAAACAAACAATTTAAAACAATAGGACAACTTTAATTAAATGAATCAATTTTCTATTCAGAGGAATCATTTCACATTGAAAATAATCACTGTTTAATCTGTTTTGTAACTCTATAATGTAGTACTTAGGAGTGTTTTCAATTAACACAAGTGTAATCTAAATTAATGAGATAATTATATAAAATCTTTATTCATTTTCTCTGTGTAATGATGGACACCAGTAATGTTTTTCTCTCTCAAACATTGTCACATCAATAACATTTCTCTAGGGCTCATGATCAACAGATTCCTATTTGCTTCTAAAATATAGAACACAGTCACTTGATCCTTGAATCAACCAGTAAATATTTAACCAAAATAAAGTACCAATTACATTTGAAGGCCACACAAAATAATTTTCAAAGGTAAAGTTGCTTGAGACACTTTAATATTTCACAATAAATATTTTTCTCAATTTTTTTTTTTTTTTTTTTTTTGAGACGAAGTCTTGCTCTGTCGCCCAGGCTGGAGTGCAGTGGCGCAATTTTGGCTCACTGCAATCTCCGCCTCCCGGGTTTAAGCAATTCTCCTTCCTCAGCCTTCTGAGTAGCTGAGATTACACATGCT
This sequence comes from Colobus angolensis palliatus, assembly GCF_000951035.1. Classification (NCBI taxonomy): domain Eukaryota; kingdom Metazoa; phylum Chordata; class Mammalia; order Primates; family Cercopithecidae; genus Colobus; species Colobus angolensis. The sequence continues at coordinate 6,187,869 of NW_012114400.1, read as the reverse complement.
GGCCACCATGCCCAACTAATTTTTGTATTTTTAGTAGAGACAGGGTTTCACCATGTTGGTCAGGCTGGTCTCAGACCCCTGACCTCGTGATCCACTCACCTCGACCTCCCAAAGTGCTGGCATTACAGCCATAAGCCACCGTGCCCGGCCCTATTTTTCTCAATTTCTAAAAACTAGACAGAAAATACATTGAAAGCATAAAGACTTCAGTTACAGATCTTTGTTTAAAAACAGAAAGGCAATAGTAACCCTCTGTTTCAACAACAAAACGATTTATTTTGTTGAAAATTCCTTGAAAAACCCTTTATATAACCATATTCTTACTTCACTTTTAAGATCGTCTGATTTATGTTCAGTAGTTAAAAAATCTCTCTATATATGCATGTATATATGCATGAATGTATGTATTTAACTATCTCTAATCTATTTAGTTTCTTTGTTCTTATCTATAATGCCCTGATTTAATCAAAGAAATGTGATACCATTACTGTGACATAGTTACTCCCCGTGTAATATAGTATATTATTTCATCAGCCTCCTCAAACGTCCTCTTGTCTACTTGATTTTAGAGTTTGTTCTGTGTTTTTTTTTTTTTTTTTGAGACGGAGTTTCACTCTTGTTGCCCAGGATGGAGTGCAATAGCACGATCTCGGCTCACCGCAACCTCCGCTTCCCAGGTTCAAGTGATTCTCCCTCCTCAGCCTCCCGAGTAGCTGGGATTGTAGGCATATGCTATCACACCTGGCTAATTTTTTGTATCTTTAGTAGAGACAGGGTTTCTCCATGTTGGTCAGGCTGGTCTCGAACTCCCAACCTCAAGTGATCCACCCACCTTTACCTCCCAAAGTGCTGGGATTACAGGCAAGAACTACCACGCCCGGCCTAGGGTTCGTTCGTATTATCAGGCTGCTACCAATACATTTATATTAAAACCAGACCTTGTTTACTCACTTTGGAAACTTAACCTCTCTCTTACTACCTCTCCAGAAAAATGACAAGCCTGTATTTACAGTTTTGCACTGTAGGTGATTATAGAAATAACTAAATGTGTATAATTGTTAATGTGTCAAGCACTGTACTAGGTACATTATATAAATAATTTTATTTACACAATCAAAGTATAAATTAGTTACTATTATAATCCTCATTTCACATATGAGGAAAATGAGACCACCAGTATTTAAGAACTATACCTAAATTACACCACTAGGAAGTAATAAAACCCACATTTAAACACACATTTTTCTCCCTGAAGAGCTTGAACTCCTGACTTTTATGTTATACTTATTAGTTATCATTTTCAACTCTCATTTTATCATCTAGAAAAACAACTAATTCATTTATTCATTCATTCAGTTAGTCATTTAATTGGTGTCTACTATGTGGTATAATATATGTAGGTACAGGCACAACTATTAGCCAAGAACAAAATAGACTATGTGTCCACTCTCAAGGGCGTTACTTTGTAGTGAGAAGTCACGGAGTGAACAAGGAAATAAATAGCTATAACTGGTCATGTGGAGACAAGAGCTTCTTTGAAAAGATAATGTAGGCTAAAGAGAGAGAAAGTATTGGAATGAGAGTTCTATTTTATATAAATGGGAAAGACTCAGCTAAGGAGACAAATAACAGCAAAAATATTCTAGAAAATATCAAAACAAATTTAATTAGGAGAATGTTCTAGCAACAATGTGTCCATCAGTGTGGCCAGAGCCCAGTGAACAGGGGGAGCATCCTAGTTGAAAATTTCAGAGCAATACCAGGAACTAAATAATGCAGGGCCTTGGAAAACGCTATTGCCAATGACTCTCCAACTAGGATATGGAAACTACGTGGTAATTTGAATAGGGAAGTTTAATGTAACTAATTATTGCAGAGATTTATCTACTAAAGGGTAAGAGAACACTAAAAAATATAGGGATAACAGATACAGGGAGCTTCCACTGCTCCCTCTAGCACTTTAGGCAAGTACTCAAGGAAGATACAAATCTGAAAGAACCCTCGATCCACCAGAATTGATATCTAGACCTCCTTGAAAAGTGTGGTTGTGGTCTGCTAGGTAGCAGAGATTGCTGAGGCACTAACTGACAAAGCTTATTGGGAAGCTGCTTCCTGAGATGCCACAGGTGAGGTGCTGTGTCCCCAGCAAGGTGATGTCCACTGTTGGCTACTATGCACCATAAGAACAAGGTAAGAGAAGCACTCAGGAACTAGGAAGTAGAGTCCCATCCTTCTGCAGTGCCCCCGTAGCACTAGATGATGTTTAACAATGAGCCACAGACAAAGCAAAGCAAAAATGTTCCAGTATCACAAGTAGGGTAAACACTGTAGGTGCAAAACTGATGGTAATTGTTCAACATCACAAGAAAACTGGGTATTGTCCTCATTTCAATAATCTGAACTGAAGTGTGGCACTTTAAAATATATTTTTGAAAAATAAGCAAGGCCACCACATGGAAAGATAAAAGGAACAGTAGAAGGAGAAAAAAAATAAAATAAATATATATATATATATATGGAATCGAGAAGGATAGGCTGATAATCAAGACCTGAAATGATGGTGGCTTGGCTAGGGATAGTCACAGTAGAGTGACAAGAAATGGATCAATTGAGGTCAGCAGTTCGAGACCAGCCTGGCCAACATGGTAAAACTCTGGCTCCATTAAAAATACAAAAATTAGCCAGGTGTGGTGGCACATGCCTATAGTCCCAGCTACTCAGGAGGCTGAGACAGGAGAACTGCTTGAACCTGGAAGGCAGAGGCTGCAGTAAGCCAAGATCACACCACTGCACTCCAGCTTGGGTGACAGAATGAGATTCCATCTTAAAAAAAAAAAAAAATCTGGCCTCACACAGATACAGTTTGAAAAGAGAAGAATATTTTAACAGATTTTTCAAATAATTCGATTCTTTCATATGTTTCAAA
>NW_012114400.1:6178965-6184873 GCF_000951035.1 Colobus angolensis palliatus | reverse complement strand
CGGGGAATAAAACTAAAAAACAGAAAGCTTGTCACTTCAAGGAAAACTGATAATATCCTATGTTAATTATACAATCAAACATTTAATTTGAAAATTCAAATTTTGGAAAAATATTGTCAACTGCTTTCCCTAAACTAGTCTCCAAAAACAAAGTGTTTTTCCTGATTAGATTGACAATGCCTTTTTTTGATGAATGTAGGTTTTTCTTAAATGGACAACTTGTTCCCTTTGATTTGGAATTTATACAGTCTTTTACTCTCCTTTTAGTGATTTACTAGAAATTACAATATACTTTTTGACTTATAATTTAATACTTTTAGTACTTTTACCATTCTTCTGGAAAATGCAAGGACCTTAATTCTATTACCCCTTTCCACATGTACTTGAATTGGGTCTCAGTTGTATATTCAATACCTCTAAGGCATTGCTAGTTTAGTCAATTTCTTTGTTTTATTGTCTTAATATTTGTCATTTTTGTTGCTCTTCATTCATCCCTACATCTTTGAAAAGATTTGTTCGTGACCATTTTCCTTTTTCTTCCTTCTTAATTAATACTCTTTGGAATATTTTTTAGAGTGTACCTACTCATTAAAAAATTCTATTAGTTTTTATTTGTCTGAAAATATTTTAATGTTATCTTTATTTTTAAAATATATTTTTGTTGTGCAGAAAATTATTGGCTAGTGGTTAGTTTCTTAGACCACACTGAGGTCCTATTCACTTCTGTTTGCTCTTGGTTTTCTACAGTTTCTTTCTTTCTTTTTTTTTTTGTGAGATGGACTCTCAGTCTGTCTCCCAGGCTGGAGTGCAGTGGCATGATCTGGGCTCACGGCAAGCTCCGCCTCCCGGGTTCACGCCATTCTCCTGCCTCAGCCTGCCAAGTAGTTGGGACTACAGGCGCCCGCCACCACAACCAGCTAATTTTTTGTATTTTTAGTAGAGACGGGGTTTCACCATGTTAGCCAGGATGGTCTCCATCTCCTGACCTCGTGATCTGCCCACCTCGGCCTCCCGAAATGCTGGGATTACAGGCGTGAGTCACCGCACCCGTCCCCTTCTGCAGTTTCATTACTGGAGATTTGCTGTCCTGAAATTGTAGGTTAATATATTTCATTAATTTTAGAAAATTCTTAGCAATTGGCTTTTAATATTTTATGTGTCATTATTTTCATCATTTGCCTTCAATTTATATTAGATTTTATTACATATCCTCAGTGACTCTTAAGCTCTCATATACACATGTGTATTGACGCTTTTTTGTGTATGTGTGTGTATATATATATATATATGTATATGAATACTTTTTTTCTGGTTAGTTTCCTATGATATCAATTCTAAATCACTTCTTTTTTACATAACTGTGTCTAATTTGCTATTCAATTCATTTACTGAATCATTTTGTTTGTTTTTTCTTCACATTTTTAGTCTTAGGATGTGTGTGGTTTTATTTATCCTAATATGCCACTTTTACAGTATGTACTATCTTGTTGAAGTTTCTAAGCTTGACTTCATCTCCTTGAACATAGTAATAGTTGCTTTAACATAGACTTTTTCTTTTATTCTTTTGTGTGTGTTGATTTCTTCTCACAGTGTCTTCTCTTCATCAAACCTCATTTCTTTGAGTGGATGTACAAAATGTGGTATATGAAAAGCTTATTTGGTCTGTTCTTAGATGCCTGAATAATGTTTTCTCTCAAATGATTAATAATTGCTTTTGCCAAAAGGATAAGGACAGTCAAAATTCTGAATTACGTTAATAAAAATTCAGAGTTCAAAATTTTCTGGGCCCTCAGGTGAATAACAGCCAGCCTGCATGTGGTAAATTGCTTGAATTCTGATTCCCTTTTACTAATTTAGTATACTAATAACTTTTAGTATCTTTGCTCAAACCGGATCCTCACAACTTATTGGGCCTAGTTTCCAACTCTTGCTTCCTTAGGTTTTCAAGTCTTTAGCCAAAGTTTCACTAAACTGGTTAGAGGTCTTATCTAAAATAACAAATGACTCCAGGGCAAAAGCAGCTCTTATCTCTGTAAATGCCTTTTCTCTCCTAGATCTGAGCCTGGCGATTCTTGACTGTGCATTAACTCTGTCGCTGTTAGCGAAAACAAAAAAATAAATAAATGATTACCTTCTATTTATTTTATAGTCTTAAAATGCTGTCTTACATACAAAAATGGTTTAAATTATTCTAAGGTATCTTGTTTGTTATTATCAGAAGCATAAGTTTGACAATTATTTACTACAAAACAATGGTATTTGAAATTCTTTCTCATTTGTGATCTGTTTTGCCGTTGACCTCACAAAATCATGTTTTAAAAATGTGCTTGATTATACCCAACAATATTATTTTACTTGAACAAATTAAGAATGTTTTGTTCTTTGTCCCATTCTTGAAACTTTTACATTATAATTGGTTAAATGAAAGGAATTAAACATGTATTTTAAGCTGGTGTTACAAAGCAGTGCTTAATAAATATAGATATATGATAAAAGAGAAATTGTAATATTCATCAATATATCTTCCAAGCATCTAATTTAAATATATCCTATACTGCAAATAAAAATGCTCATATTTATAAACATGTCTTTTGTTCTCTCAAAGCAAATAATTATGTTTAACAAAAAAGACATAAGCTCTAACAGTCAGTAATAGTCACTGATGTCTCTCAGAATTAGTCAATGTAGATTGTGATTTTTGTGATGTTATTTTCTCATCAATGCAAGCCCAGGAAGAGAATGATTAGTCCAAATCTGTCAAGGGACTCTGACTCCATCAGAAGAATACTTTAAAAAGTGATCTGGGCACAGAAATTGATGTTAGTGTTCATTTGTTCAATGATTTATTATACACATGTTGAATACCTGCCATGTGTAAGGCATGGTGCTGACAATACAAACAATATTTAGTTAAGACAAAATCATAATGATTATAATGGCATCTGCAATAACAAGGTGCTTCCTCTGATATTAAGCTGTGTTAACCTTAAAAAATAAGGAAATTCTATCATTTGAGACAATGTCAATAAATCAAGAGGATATTATGCTAAGTGAAATAAGCCAAGTGCTGAAGTATAATCTTGTTTATGTGGAATTAAAACATGCCAAACTCTTGGAAATAGAGAGTAGAATAATGATTACTAAAGGCTGGGGTTAGGAGGTAAGGGGTGATGGGGAGAGTCAGATGTTTGTTAAATGGTACAAGTTTTAGTGAGAAAGGGGAAAGAAGTTTTAGTGATCTACTCTGCAGCAGTGTGACCATAGTGAATAATATTGTACTGTATAGTTCACAGTTGCTGAAACAGTAGATTTTAAATGTTCTCACCACAAAAATATAAGTATGTGAGAAAGATGTTGGTTATCTTGATTTAATAATTCCATAATATATACTTATATTAAAAAAATCACATTTAACCCCATAAAATATGCCACTATTATTTGTCAATTTAAACATGTAAAAAAGTAAAAACAAACAAACAAGCAAACAAAAAACTTTATAAAGGTCTTATTAAAATTAAAAATATAGTGCCCGAGCTATGGAATATATCATGGTCAGTTTTAATCCAGATATAAAAGATGAAGAGACAATGCAAGGAAAGATTTCTCAGATAGTAAAAAGGTCCAAAATAGCTCAAAATTATCTTATTAACTGTTAGTACTGGGAGTTCACAGTGAGGTAGGAGAATCAGAAAATCTCAGCAAATTTAACTTTTAAAAAGTCATGCGTATGGTGCTCCATGTTCTGAGTAAGCAACTTGTGATTTTCCAGGAAAATCTGTTCAGGAAACAGAGCTATTATTTGGTCATGGACACATATATTTTTAGTCTGGAAGAACATCATTATCTTTTTCATGAAGTAATTGCAGTGCTTATGTCATTTATCTTTTTAAGTCAACAGAATAGTTATTATATGATATTTTTCCAAATGAATAAAATGAAAAACCAAATGTTAAGTCACAGTTCCATAACATTGCTGGTATACGGAATGGTTGAGATGATAGGATGCTTTTGTAACTCCAAAAGAGAAATATCTATTCAAGAAATTGAAACCCTAAGAAATTATTGTATTATCTGATAAAAGTCTATCTTATGATAAGCTCTTTTCCAGATTTGTCTAGAAATGGAGACAGAGATAAAATTTCATGTGGTCCCAAGAGAAAGAATCATAATTAATTGTTTATGGGCTTGACAGTTTAAAGAAAGACTACCCCGCCAAGACACAGTTACTAATATTTACATAACTGCTGGTACCACTGAACTAATCTGATGTATTAAAAGTTTTCTCTGATCATTCAGTATTTGTCCATGACAAATAAAACTATCAAATTTAAATGCAAATTTACAAGTCAAATCTTAATTTTAAAAATCGAAACTCTGAAGATTTACCTTAATAAGGACAAAGCAATTTATTGAGAACAGATGTTTTTCGCCATCCAATCAACTATTTCACCTAAGAATACTCTATAGATATATATTTAATTTCTATTGAAATAAATGAATATAGTGGTTAATACTACATAGTCCCAGGTTTACTTGATTTATAAAAAATCCAATGAAAGATGTTAATCCTGAAGTATCAAACCCCAGTGACTTTGCTAATTCTGATTCTGAATTCAGTGATTTGGAAACAAATTTAAGTAAAATATTAATAATTTCATGATACACTCTTACTTTTTTCAGAATTAGAAGAGTAATACGTTTATTTTATCTCTGCTTGCTGATTATTAAAGAATTTTCTTAATATCTATTTTTTCATTGCAAATGCAAGCACTGAATTTTAAATAACATTATCTTATTTTTAAAAATCACATATCTTCCACACATCTGCAACCATCTGATCTATGATTGGAAAACTTGAAAGTGAATAAATATCAGTGGGATACTCTAAGAGTCACATTTAATTGGCTGGGCCCAGGGCTCTTAAATTTCTATCTAGAATCCTCAGAGATTAATATAAAAGAAATCATATTCTGCATAAAAACAGCTTTAAATGTTGGACATGGTTTTAATATTAGAGTACTTTTAAACTATACTGTAATCTACACAATTGCTTTGTTTTTCTTGAATATTTTCTTTCTTCCATTGGTAAAGAGTTTAGCATATTGTGCACATATTTTCATTTCTGTTTCTCTCACGGATGAAAAAGAAAAAAAAAACAACAACGATGCAAGCGAAGTTTTATTTAACAAAATAAAGCAACTTAACCACAAATAGGTTTTGAATTTAATTCTACAGTACCTGTTTAACAACAAATTTCTTTGTATTAATAGTAGGCCATTTCACATACAGGTGGCAGAGCAAGTTTGAGGACCATTGAACACAGCTAATTTTGCTAATGTATCACAATTACAGAAACACCTGTGCTAAATAACCTTGTCCTATTTCCATGAAAATGAATAGTGTTCAATAACCCTCAAAATGTCTCATTTCATGCTGATTCAGATTTTCTCTAGCTATTTTTTTCTGTGACATTGTTTCCACAGTAACATAGCACATTTTTTAAAAGGCTATTGTTACTGGTTTATATATATATACACACATATATACACACACACACACACACAGGTATGTAATACTTATTTCATTTTTGTTTTATAAAAAAACACTGTCTTGAAACTATTATCATGGATACTCTAATTTTTTTTCCTACAAAGGGCAAAAGGATGTAATTTGTTTTAAAAAGTCAATCCAAACACGGTCACTCTGGCTGTATAAGGGGAGTACATACTGTTAAATTGCACATAGAGATTATCAGTGATTAAGAATGACTTGAAATTAGCTGTGTGTGGTCGCATGCCTGTAGTCCCAGCTACTCGGGAGGCTAAAGCAGGATAATGGCTTGAACCTGGGAGGTGAAGTTTACACTGAGCCGAGATTGCACCATTGCACTCCAGCCTGGCGACAGAGC
>NW_012114400.1:6116538-6178915 GCF_000951035.1 Colobus angolensis palliatus | reverse complement strand
TATTAAAAGGAAATACTTAAAGCTTGTTGAACATGGGTGGAAAGTTAGCATACTATGCATTAGATATAGATGTATCTACAGCCAGTCAGGGTGATGGAGGATAGCTTGAGCCCAGGAGTTTGAGACCTGCCTGGGTAATACAGCAAGACCCCGTTCTCCACAATTATAAAAAAAAAAAAAAAAAAGACCAAAAACAAAGCAGAAACTATCTGCTCCAAGAGCTTTTAATTTAAAAAGAAAAACAACCATGGGATACTTAATATTAAAAGAAAATACTTAAAGCTTGTTGAACATGGGTGGAAAGTTAGCATACTATGCATTAGATATAGATGTATCTACAGCCAGTCAGGGTGATTAAGTATAGTAAATATCCAGTTGATACTATCTATTTAAGAGCAATATTGACAATTATATGTGAGAAGGTCATGTTAGTATTCAACAGCAAATTCAAAAGATAAAGTCAATGAAATTTTCTGTACCCTTCATTATAACAGATGTGAAAAGCTTGGACAACATGCAGTAAGTATACTGTGCGCCCAACTCGGAGATGCTCAGACCTGTTTAACCAACTATCTGACAGAATGAATGAATGTGTGCTGTAAGTGAACCCCTTTCGGGCATGAAGGTAATTATTTTCTATAAGAGAACACCAAGTCTTCATTTTGTTTTCTAAGTGTAAATAGAATTTTCTGTTTGAGTAAAATACAGTTCTTGCATAATTTCAACATTTATCTTCTGGTACAGACATTTGCTTGGAAGCACAGTATAATTAGCTGCAACCTTGTTATCATGAAACAAGTAAGATATCAATAAGTATTCCACGACTTTAAACCAGAATACACAAGAAAGATTTTTAAAATCTAAATTATAATATGGTAGTATGAAATGTCTGTATATCCTTAAATGTAACTGCTCATTATTTTTAAAGCAATAATAGTTGTCATCTCTTTTGGCAACTATTATAATTTAAAGTAAGTTCACCTGTAAGTTGATAATACAGGTAAATTTCTATAAAGTTCTACAATACCAAACAAGGAAGCAACATTTAGATTTAATATGTATTTTACATAAAGTATAATGTAACACTAAAATTACAGGACTGCACTGTCTGCAAATTATCTCAACTAGCATGAAGTTATGCTAAAAGACTAAATGCTAAGGGCAACTTAAGAGTTATTTTTATTTAAAGAAATCTAAATTTATGTTAATAAAAGAATTAAATTGAACTTAATTGATTCAATGAAATTTTAATAGGCATATCAGTTTATCATATCTTTGTTAAAATAACATGTACTCCCCTACAAAGTAAATTCTAAATTCACAATAATGTTTAAGCCAAAACCTTAAAGATTTGGGGAAAAATACAATCTAAAATCAAATACTCTGTGTCCTATGCCAACTGTACACCGCTTAATATTTTTCCCAGAAACGAGTATCTTGGAAAAGTCTTCGAACTACATAGTAAAATACACTTGAAGTAAATGTGACATTTTGTCAATAGCTTGTAAACAACATTCAATTTGACAGCACTGTGACTAACATCAGGGACTGCTCTGGACTTAAGTACTGGAAATTAGCCACCCTACAAACACAGAAACTTCTTAGAACTGGGGATTTTTTTAAAAAAATAGTACTTGCCTTGTTTACTCCAAGAAGATGATGTTTAACTATTACTATCTCTATTCCTTGATAAAATATTTTTCCGTTAAACAAAATGTTCTCATACTTTCTGTTTTTCAACTTCTACTCTTGCAGTTGATCTATTCTTTCCTTCCTTTACCTCTCTCCTAATTTTATTCAACACCCAGTTATAACTCTAACTGCCTTTCTCATTTTATATTCCCATGCTTTTTATTTCCACCAAGAAATACCATAATTGTGGTAAAAAAAACTTGCCGAAGTCGCAGAGCTCTGAATCCTGTCCCTGATCATGTATTTATGCCTTCTCACTGAGATTTCATGGGGTTTCAGCCTATTATTTTATTTACACTAGGTATATTTTAGCTTGGCTAGACCTGTTTTTTTTAACCTGATTTTTTTTTCCAATTTCAAGCTTAACAATCTCAATTGTGCTACTTTTACCAATGATTTTTATCATAGAAAATGGTTCCCTTTTGCACTGTGATACATATCAAGCCATATTTCTTTTTAACTCCTTATCCTCTCTTCAGAATATTCTTGTATAGTATTGCCACAGAGTAGATGCTAAATAAGTACTTTCAAATTTATATTGCTCCTTCTTGCCATAAAATAGCAATAACTTTTTTTTTTTACTGCAACGTATATCTTTTTTTTTTTTTTACTGCAACGTATATCTCTGTAATCTTGCCCTGACCTATTTGTCTAATCTTATTTCTTCTCCCATTTGTTTACACTAACAAGAAGAATAAAAGAGTTTATGGCAGAGGCAAAACTTATTATTTACTTAAAATATTATACATGTATATATACACACATATGCAATTATACAGATACAACATACTAAATGTATATATAATTATACTATATACTGTATGTATAATTGTATGTATAAATATATAGTGTCTGTGTGTGTGTATATATATATATACACACACACATATGTATACATATATATCAGTAAGGCAAATGTACTGGGTTGAATTGTGTCCTCCAGAAAGTCTTGTCCACCTAGATCCTAAGTTAACTTATTTGGAAACGGCCTCCGCAAATGCACTTAGTTAAGATGATGTCATACTATGCTGCATTAATGTAGACGTTAAACCCAAAGACTGGTATCTTTGTAAGAAGGCTATGTGAATACACAGTCACATAAAGCAAAGAATACCATGTTACAAGGAGGCAGAGATTGGAGTTACATTGCTTAAAGTCAAGGAATGCCAGAGATTGCTAGTAACCACCAGAAGCTAAGAAAGATCTCCCCTGAAAGCCTCCTGAAGAAATCAATTATGCCCTTACTTTCCTATTGAATATCTGGCCTCCTGAACTATGAAATAATATGTTTCTATTGTTTTAAGCTACTGATATGATTTGGTTCTGTGTCCTCACTCAAATTTTATGTGATAATTCCCAATGTTGAGGGAGATACCTGGTAGAAAGGGATTGGATCATGGGGGCAGATTTTCCCTTTGCTGTTCTCATCATGACAACGAGGGAGTTCTCATGAGATCTGGTTGTTCAAAAGTGTGCAACACTTCTCCGTTCACTCTTTCTCTCGTGCCACCATGTGAAGACATGCTTGTTTCCCCTTCACCCTTCTGCCATGATTGCAAGTTTCCTGAGGTCTCCCTAGCCATGTCTCATATACAGTCTGTGGAACTGAGTCAATTAAACCTCTTTTCTTTATAACTTACCAGTTTCAGGTAGTTCTTTATAGTAGTGTGAGAATGGACTAATACAGCCACCGAGTTTGTGGTTATTTGTTATAGCAGCCTTAGAAAATTAACACAGCAGGCTAAGGGAAAATATGAAAATTATACATAAAATGTAATTTTTCCTTTAAACTTTTTCTTTCTAAAAATTATCGCCAATAAGGGATTATTATTCCAAGATTAATATACAAAACATATATGTAGGTCAGGACATTTTTGGAGACCTATGGCATAAACAACATAATGCGATCATTAAAATTGTAATATTGACCTGCCAAGAGAGGTATTCTTTTGTAGTCACTTAAAACTCTTAAGCAGAAATCATGCATCTTATAAAAGTTAATATATTTATTTATTGTTACTTGATATTTATGACATATTGAAGTATTTAGGTTTTAATTCTTTATTATACAGAGTATGATTTGTCTTACACTTTTTAAATTTTACTGCTAATTTTATATTTCAGTATTATATATAGAAATATAAATTATTTCTATACTATACATAGGTATATAAATTGTATATTTCTATATCTAATTTATTTCTTAAATGTAAATAACTTTGCACTAGAAAACACTTATCCATGTTCTCAAAACAGCTTCTTCTATTTAATAAATATCTATTTTCATTTTTTTCTACAGATTATAAATAAAATCAATATTTTAAAAATAAAATCTGTTTCAAAATATTTATTTTTTATTATATATACTTAAAATTTCTCTTATTTTACCCTAACTTGTTGACAACTTACTTAAAACATACATACAATTAAAAAAAAAAAAAAAAAAAACTCTTTTCATGTACCAGGAACTGATTACTCAGTATTGAACAGTGCAAACAAATCTCTTGTTATCATTAAGTTATATTCTATGTTGTTATTTTTTTCCAATAAAGTTACTGAAATGCTTTCCAGCAATATTGAAATGTGTTTGTATGATCATCTATCTAAATTTATTGTTGAAAGTGAAGAATATCAAAAGAGGGAAGTATATAATTAAGTGAAATGATTTGGTAGCTTCTAAGGTGGTTTTAAAATTGTTTGAGTGAAATATAATGCTTGCAGCATTTCTTCGTGTAACTAACTTACTTTCAAAAATCATATCCAGTAAGTTGGATATCAAGTAAAGTGATTTTTGTAATCATCCATAGAATGGTCATCTTGTTGCAGTTATTGTCAGACTCTCATCCTTACATAATTTTACATAAATGTGATAGAGACATGCGAAAATACTCCAGTAAATCCCTACATGTGCAAACACACAGTTCCCCAGACACACACAAAGGGACAGGGAAAGAGTAAATGAAGTTTTCCCCCGTTAGGAGGCTAACAGATACAGAATCATTGATCAATATGCCGGACATATATAACCATGGACCTATGCAATAATTATTGTAGGAGGGATTATACTATTTTTCAGGCTTTACAAGAAAAATGATTATGACTGACATTTTATTCCAGAAACACATGTTTACTAAAATCAAATAAAACTCATAAAACTCATATCAAGCTTAGCTTTTTTATAAGTGGAAAATTTTTGAATGATGTTCTTCTGCTAAAATTCCAAAATATTTAAGAAATGGGTACAGATGTGTGTGTCTTCTCTGACAGGTTTGGTAACATTATTTGTTTATTTTGTTTTTGTTTGTTTGTTTTTCTTTTTTATTCATTTGTTTTTAGTTGACAAATAAAACATATATATATTTATTGTGTACCAACATGTTATTTTGAAAGGTGCATACATTGTGGAATGACCAAAGGGAGTGAATTAACATATGCATTACTTCACATACTCATCTTTTTGTGGTGAGAACACTTAAAATCTACATTCATAGCAATTTTCAAGAATACGATGTATTGTTATTAATTAGTCACTTTGTTATGAATGAATCCCTTCAAATTATTATTACTCCTATCTAACTGAAATTTTTTATCCTTTAATCACTATCACTGCAACCACCCTTCCCCAACCCCCGGTAACAACCAGTCTTACTCTCTACTTCTATGACTTCAGCATTTTTAGATTCCACATTTGAGTTAGTTGATGTAGAGTTTGCCTTTCTGTGTCTGGCTTATTCTAATTTACCTAATGTCCTCTAGGTTCACCTATGTTGTCACAAATAAGATTTCTCTTTTTTTAAAGGCTGAATAGTATTTCATTGTATATATACACCACATTTTGTCTTTTCATTCATGGGTTGATGGGCACAGGTTCATTCAATGACTTGACTATTGTAAATTACATTGCAATTAACATGGAAAGGCAGGTATCTCTTTCACATACTGTTTTTATTTCCTTTTTGTATATAACCAGGAGTCAGATTGCTACATCACAATGTGGTTCTATTTTTAATTTTTAGAGGAATTATCATACTATTTTTCATAATGGTTTGCATTCCTACCAATAGTTGGCCTGGTTCCCTTTTCTCCATATCTTCACCAACACTTCTTATCTATTGTCTTTTTGACAACAGCCATTCTAACATGTTTAAGGTGATATCTCATTGTGGATTTCATTTACATTTCTGATGACTAATGATGTTCAGAAGTTTTTCATATACCTCCTGGTCATTTGTATATCTTCTTTTGAGAAGCGTCTATTCAAGTCTATGGACCAGTTTTTAATCTGTTGTGTTGTTGCTGTTGTTGTTTTATTGATTGAATTGTTTGAGTTTTTTATATATTTTGGATATTAGCCACTTATCAGATATGTGGATTGCAAGTATTTTCTCCCATTTTGTGGACTATCTCTGCATTCTTGATTTTTTCTTTGGCTGTACAGAAGCTTTTTGATGTAATTGCATATGTCCATTTTTGCTTCTGCTGCCTGTGGTTTAGAGGTCTTATCCAAAAAACCATTGCCCAAACCAATGTTATGAAAAATTTCTCTATGTTTTTTTCTAGTACTTTTACAGTTTTGTGTCTTACATTTAATGCTTTCATCCATTTTGAGTTGATTTTTTTATATAGTGTGAAATAAGTGTCTAATTTCATTCCTCTCTGTATGGATATAGAGTTGTCCCAACACCATTAGGTTTGGTAACATTTGATTGTAAATTTTGATTGTGCGAGAAAAATTCTGCCCCACTTTTTTTTAAAGGCATGTTTTTGTAAAGGGAGTTAGACATTGATTCAAGAGCACAGTCTATACTGTCTACTAAGCATGCCCTTCCTCTGCTAGTTTTCCTCTTGAGAATTCTAACATATGGGAACACATACCTGTCTACATCTGCTCATGGCAGTGAAGGAAATGGCTATTTGAAGTTGTTTGGGGTCTACAGGTGATCTGAAAGACAAAAATAAAACAAAAAATTATATTTGAAATAAAATAAGACAATAAAACAATAAACTACTTTCAATCTGTTATTTTCTCTTCCTTTTTGCAGTCTGCAAGAACCATAATAGAGGTAGTCTGTGCATTCCCTAAGCACAGTGTCAAACTATTCTATCTCAGTTATTCAGTACAAGAAACTCATTTTAACCTACTGTTGGCAAGATGTCAAAAAATAAGCAAATGTTGACTGAATATTTTATTTACACTGTTGATAAAAATAGTATTATTTTGGCAGACAGTTGTGCTATGTACCTGCCACTCTTTCTTTTCTCTGTCGTTATTTTTGAAAAGTCATACTTCAAAATGCATTGTTACAATAATAATTCCCCTTCTATATGCTAGTAACTATGTTTTTATAAACTAAACTCAAATTTTAGGGCTTTTCATATCGAGCCTGGTAAAAGGAGTAAAGCTTATTGCTCATTAGTCTTTCTAAACACAATAATTCAAACCTGTTTGATTTTAATACTTATCCTTTTTGAACATACATTTCATCAATTTCCATGAAAAGAGACCATTAACATGTCATGCATATGGAATATTATTGCGAAAAGAAATGATCCTGAAGGCAAAAGAGAAGTGTCTGAATAGTATTAGGCATACTTATTTCAGTGAATGTACACAATCATAATATGCCACTTAAGAAATCATCTGTTTGAATATTACCAGTTAGGGTTAATTAGGATAATAACCCATGTAAAGCATTCATTTACCATTACTATTATAAATTACAAACAGTTCAATTTAAAGTGACTTTCTTAAGCATATCTTTTTTGATATAAAGGTAATATAATTTTGTAAAGGAAGTAAATTCAAAAACCATGTATAATTTTCTTTTCACAGAATTGTAACAAAAAAGTGAAGACATCATTTTAAAAGTTTTCTGAACATGTTTATCTCCTTAAGATTTGTGCAAGTGGCCAGGCTCGGTGGCTCAAGCCTGTAATCCCAGCACTTTGGGAGGCCGAGACGGGAGGATCACGAGGTCAGGAGATCGAGACCATCCTGGCTAACACGGTGAAACCCCGTCTCTACAAAAAATACAAAAAACTAGCCGGGCAAGGTGGCGGGCACCTGTAGTCCCAGCTACTCGGGAGGCTGAGGCAGGAGAATGGCATAAACCTGGGAGGCAGAGCTTGCAGTGAGCTGAGATCCGGCCACTGCACTCCAGCCTGGGTGACAGAGCGAGACTCCGTCTCAAAAAAAAAAAAAAAAAAAAGATTTGTGCAAGCTTATTTATATTTAATGTTATTTTCAACCATTGCTCCACACGAGGTAAATTTGTTTTTTTACAAGAGGTGTAGACATTGCTTTTAATAGTTTTGAAGAGGAGTATAAATGCTCTTAAATTTCTAATTTACTGAAAATCTCACTTTCTAAATTTGACACACCATAGTTTTTCACAAAAACTGAGAAAGGATAAGTAAGATATCTCTAGGTAGTTCACTTCTAATGTTTTATCACAGAAAAATAGCATGATAAAAGCAATACAATTATAAACTTATCAGTATTAGGTTTTTAAAATCCTCTTTCTGAATATTTGGACAATTTACTACCATGTGATCAAGTTTCTTTTGCTTTACTTTGTAAAGTATAACAAGTCTAACTTTCTAGACATGAAACTGATCAGATATACAATTAATCAAACATATTGGATTGAAGTAATTTTTGTACTATAATTTCAGTTACAATTTAAAAAAAAATCTGTAATTCACAAATTTTTACATGTCAAAGATTTTCTGCATAGCCTTGTGTTTCAGTGATTGGAATACCAGATAAGAAAGGTATTTTTAGTATTGCTCAGAGACAGGTGGAACGCTGAGATATCAAAGTAGAGAAAAGTAAGAGACAATTGGACCTTCTAAGCTCCATTAGCAACATATTATACATTGGTACAGGACATGCAGTTATACTTAATGATCCAAAAGACTGATTGCACGCAGCATTACTGAAAATGATGTATCTAAAATGCATAATATGCCACTGAGATTACGGCATGGCCAAGACTAGATTTGGATGAATTTGACATTACAAAAAAAAAAAAAAATTGACAATACCATTTCCAGAATTAACTTCGAATCAGATGCCTTTCAAATGGAAGATGTAGTCTGCTTGTTTAGATGGCTATGTGAACTTATCAGAGTCTAATATGCTTAATAGCCAAACGGATGCCAAATTGACTTTATATAATAAGACATATGTTTAATTCATACTTTAGCAACAAACTGAGTGCTTTCTTATATAATTGGTACAATGCAACGTTGTAAGTAAATAAATATAAATATTAGAAAGTTATTTATTTATTTATTTATCTATTTATTTATTAAGATGGAATCTCACCCTGTCACCTAGGCTGGAGTGCAGTGGCATTATCTCAGCTCACTGCAACCTCTGCCTCCCAAGTTCAAGCAATTCTCCCACCTCAGCCTCCCTAGTACCTGGGATTACAGGTGCGCACCACCACACCCAGCTAATTTATTTTATTTATTTTTATTTTGTTGTTGTTGTTGTTGTAGAGATGGAGTTTCACCATGTTGGCCATGCTGGTCTTTAACTCCTGAATTCAGGTGATCTGCCCGACTCGGCCTCCCAAAATGCTGGGATTGCAGGCGTGAGCCACAGCGCCTGGCCAGAAAGTTATTTCTAAATTCTATGTTCATAATTTAGATAATGGTAGGTTCATAATTTAGATAATGGTAGGATTAACCCCTAAACAGAATATGATAATAATAAAGAATATAACATAATATAGCATATAACATATCACAGTAGAATACAACATAATGTAACACAAATAATGTAATTTAATGTATGTAACATCTGTAGTATATACAAAGTACTACAGGGAAGATTTTTATTCAGGTCAATATGCTGATGTAAATAATAATTAGTTGAGATACAGGTACTAACACCAACAGAATTTGATGAATTTCTTCATAAATAATGTGATTTCTCCATAAAAATATCATGCTTTAGAACTTCTTGGATATTGCAGGAAACTTTCTGAATGGACATCCTCTATATTTTTATACAGGGCATTGGTTAACTTGAGTTATTTTACCCTAATTGTCTGTATTGAAGACTGCAGGGATGAGTCAGGGAGTGACATCATTTAGATGGTTGTCCTCTCCAAATCTTATGCTAAAATGTGACCTCCAGTGTTGGAGATGGGGCCTGGTAGGAGGTATTGGTTTATGGAGGTAGATCCCTCGTGAATGGCTTAACACCATCCTCTTGGTGATGAGTGAATTCTCCCTCAGTTAGTTCACATGTGACCTGGTTGTTTGAAAGAGTCTGGGACCTCCCTCTTCTCTTTCCTGCTCCCTATCTGGGTATGTGATGTGTCTGATCTTGCTTTGCCTTCTTCCAATTCTGTAGCTTCTCAAGGCCTCTACCAGAAACAGATGCTGGTGCCACACTTCCCGTACAGCTTGCAGAACCACGAGCCAGTCAAACCTCTTTTCTTTATAAATTACTCAGCTTCAGGTATTTTCTTATAGAAATGCAAAACCAGACTAATATACAAAATTTTTCACAACGTTCAGTGGTGATGGCACAATATAAGATGTTGTCTCAGCTGAGTATCTTTATTAAAAATGCCCAGGGCATCTTTATTTCTGTTACTTTTCCAGGATCTTGACAAGTGTTGAATTCAAAATCACTGATTAAAAATTCTAGTTATCCATATGTTTTTGTAAAAGTTGCACCTTTTTTTTTTTTTTCTTAGAGAAAGGTTACAATAAGGCTGTTCACATATATTAAATAAAGACATTCTGTGGTAATTGTGTTACTTTGTAATAATTCAAATTAATTTTTATTTTCCAATTTGTGCATGATTGCATTCAGTAGATGAAAACGGTTTTTTTTCTTGAAAAATAGTAAATAATTGTACCACTACTTTTTTTTTTTTTTTTTTACATTTTCTGATTAAGATTCTATGTTTAAAAGTTAGGTTATTAGATAAAAGAAATAGTGATGTGATAATTTCAGTGTACTCTAACTGTTAACAATAAGCAATGAAATAGCAAAAATATAGTTTGGTTAGGGTGAGTAGAAAATTGCAGAAAATTAGTACTCACCAAAAGCTTTGAAACTGTGACTTTTAAACTAATTATGCTATATATTTCCCATGTATTGTTTCAGATGTCATAATTCAAATGTATTATTGTAGTATCACAAGAGTACTATAGTGGAAAATTTTATTTCCTATCTCCACCTGGAATTCTGACAGGGATCTTAAACCTTATGTATCAGAATTTAACATACTCACCACCACTCTCCCAAATCTGTTTCCTTTAGACTTCTCTAACTCAATAAGCGACACATCCATCCTTCCAGTATCTCAAGCCTAAGGTATCTGAGCCATTCTTTTTTTTTTTTTTTTTTTTTTGAGACGGAGTCTCGCTCTGTCGCCCAGGCTGGAGTGCAGTGGCGCTATCTCCGCTCACTGCAAGCTCCGCCTCCCGGGTTCCCGCCATTCTCCTGCCTCAGCCTCCCGAGTAGCTGGGACTACAGGCGCCCGCCACGGCGCCCGGCTTTTTTTTTTTTTTTGTATTTTTTAGTAGAGACGGGGTTTCACCGTGGTCTCCATCTCCTGACCTTGTGATCCGCCCGCCTCGGCCTCCCAAAGTGCTGGGATTACAGGCGTGAGCCACCGCACCCGGCCCTGAGCCATTCTTAACAGTTGTAATTTTCTAATATTCACATGGACTCCTTCAGTACATTATTTTGCCTAAATTATATATAATGAATATTCGACATCTCCTCACTGCTAATGTTCAATGTTACAACCTTGACCCAGCCTCATTACCTTTTCTATGAATTACTATAATCTTCTAGCAGATATTCGTACTTCTATTCTTGCCTTCATCGGTCTCTTCTACAGATGGCAGTCACAGTAATACATTTAAAATTTAAGTCATATTGTGGCACTACTCTGCCCCAAATGTCTCAATAATGTAATCTCTCACAATAAAAATGGAATTTCTTATAAAGCTTATCCTAAAGTAGTCAGCTCCGTTGTGTTTCTTTTTGTTTTTGTTTGTGCATGCTGGGTTGAATTTTCTGTTCTGCTCTCTTTGATTTACTCTTCTCTATTCATACTGTCATCCTTGTTCCATAAACATGGTGGACATGATTCCACCTCAGCTTCCTTGTATTTGAAGTTGTTCTGCCTATGTTACCCCTGATATTTGCTACACGTATTCCTCAGTACCTTTTTGTTGCTCATAGGCTATTTACACTTTGAGGTCATTTGTGTCTAATTATATTTTCAATTGCGACAACACATCTTCGTTTCCACCAATACTAACAACCTTTTGTTTATATTTCCTGCTTTATTTTCCTCATTTAGTACCATGCAACCTACTATGTATTTTATTTATTATGTATCAAATTTTTATGGATTTGTTTACTTTCTATCTTCCCATAGGAGCATGGATTTACAAGGGCAGAGATTTTTGTTTTGTTTTTATTATCATAATGTTGTTTTCCACCATCGAGAACAGTACCTAACAGACATAGCTGCTCAAAATGAAACCACACACTGACACACACCTTTGTTGAATAAGTGAGTAGCTCTTTTAGACTTTGTTTATTAAGCAGTCTCCAACAGTCTCACTCTTCTCAGTAGCATTTTGTTAAACCAGTAGGCACCCTCAAACAGAAGTTAAAGTGGACCCATTTTTTCAAGGGAAAATGGAAATTTTGGGGCTGGCCATTGGCCTGAAAGGACTAATTTTTATTTCACCAAAAATAAAAAAATCATTTTGTCCTAAAACATACACAGTTTTTGCTGGTCCATGCTAGCAGTGGATTCAGTCACAGCTATTTATGTCCTCCAGTTTGAAGTTTCTCACTTTAAAAGCCTTTTTGCCTGACAAATATTTGAAGTTCACACAATTAGCAGCATAGAAAATAATACAGAATCTCTTTGTGTTACATCATGAGAGTGAGACTTTTTTTCTATAAGAGTTGGGAATTTTTGAGGATGTGAATGGTACCATTTTGAATTCCTAAAACTTAATATAATATCGAACACAGAGTGGGCACTTGATTTGTTACTTTGAATTAAGAGAATAAAGGTTTTTTAAAAAGCATCTCTCTTAAGAAGTTCAGGAATTATGAAATCATGCTAACTAACTTAAAATTGTATAACCTATGTAAAAGTAATATATTTATAAAAGATTAAATATTTAAGTGTGATAACTAATATATCAGTGCTAATTAATTTTTAAATAATATTATTTAGGAACTAATTATCTCTATATTTCATAGGATTTATTAATTTTACTATTAATCCAGATAAAGTCAGTTTAATCACTTTGTTTTAATTCAGATGTCAAATTACTGACTTTTAGCAAAATGATCTTACCTATTAGGAAAATAGCAATAACAGTAGATCCTAAGAGGCATAAAACAACATCTGACAAAACCCACACTATCGGGTGAAAATAAATGTAGGCATTCTACAGTAATATTTAACACTAAGTCAGCTCTTTAATTGCATGTACTATAAAGTATTAATTATTTCTAGCAAAAATAAAAATAAAACAATGCACAGCATAAAATTGTAAGAAAGATTTACTTGAACAGATTGCAAACACTAAAGCTAGTTGAATATTGGTCTTAAGTAATTGATTTGAAGTTAAATCTACAAATAATAATGAAATAAATCTAGATAAAACTGAAAAAATAGAACAAAGTATATTTTTTCCAATATATGGCAACGATTACCTTCTGTCTAGTTAAACTAAGAGTATTTCATAAAAAATATCAAATTCCAATTGTGAATTAAATGACAAGACACAATTTTACAAATTCTCAAACTAAATAGTAAATGTAATGAAGAACACAAATCATAAGTATGCCAAGAATAGATTATATACAATTATTTAATGTATTTTTGATGTTTTAAAATAACATTATGAGAAGATATTATAAAAAATTCACTTGCCTTAGTCTTCACATAGAACATATAGTACATTTTCTACATTATGAGTAATTAATATTTTGGGAGGAGAATTATAGGATCATTGAAGCATAGGCAGAAATTTGCATTTGCACTTGATTTGAAAGAGCTGTCACTGTGAAAAGTAAATTGATTCTAATTTTATTCTTTGTAGATCATAGGAACATATTTTGATGAGATATAATTCTAGATGATCAAAGAGAAACTCCATAAAAATATTTATACAGAAAACTATAAAGGTAAAAACTTCTATATTAATTTTAAGTCCACTGATAATGACATATAACCTAGATAAGAGCTATTTCTACAAATAATTTTTATAATGGCATATATATCAGAAATTAATTTTAACCATATATCACATAATACTGTTGAGGAAGTCTCAAAAATCAGTCATAATTTAATCAAATTATTAAAGTTAATAAATAGATAAAATATAGAAATGAATTACTTAAGTCATTAATAAATATTCAATATAACTTAAATGGGTTTTATCTAAATTAGAATGAAACATAATTTATTGATTCAGATTAGGATGCTCTTCTGTATTAATATGGCATTCAGCTCTTTACCAAAACTATGAAAACTTGGTGCCCCATACAAAGAAAATAACTTAGAACCATTAATTTGAGTGCTATTGAAAATAAATTTTGAGAAATAAATGTTAAAAGTATGATAAATACTTGCCATTTGAATATGTGAAAATGCTAAAGTATAAACAACCCTTTAGAAATAACCAAACATAGAGTTTTTTATTAACTGGTGATAATCTCTTCATATCATATGGAAAACATTGAAAATCATTAGTTCATATTAAAAAATAGTATCATTCTACTATAAAATATATACCTACTTATGCAGATATGGCAGATTATAAGGTTAATTTTTTGGAAGTTCATGACCACCACCACTCTGTAGCCATTTCTTTCCATGCAATTAACATTTTAACACAGGCAGAATATTGCACATATGTAACTCTTGTTTGAACATCATTATAATAAAATGGGAAGCAGCTTAAAATTACATTTTAAGAAATGTTAAAACTTGACTTTATAAATAGCAACTATTTGATTAATAATGTTATGTCTTCCATCGCATTTCATTTTTAATATCTACTTTTAAACATTTACGTTTGCGAGATTATTGGGGTGATCAGACCCAACACCAGGCTGTGGGGGCTATGACATCCAACAGAGCAAAAGGAATGAGACAAGACAAGTTAAGAGTGAAAGTGGGACCAAGGGGCCAATGCTAGTATGGAGGCTGCAAAGGCCCCAAGCTCTGGAAGCCCATGCTGTTTATTGGTGATCAAACAAAGAAGCAGGTGGTGAGGATGTGGGGTTTGAAAGAAAGCTGTGCATCAAGCGCATGATCTACAGCTGTGACAGTTTAGAATTTTCTTTGAAGCATATGGAAAATGTTCTGCTACTTGAGATAATCAGAAACATGTTCTAGTTTAAGAGACAATCAATCTGTAAGCCTGGGAGTGCCAGAAGCAAGGATCCAGCAACTCTAGACACATTCCACAGTCCACAAGGGGTTTTGCGCCCTGAGCCCTGGATTCCATCCAAGCCACAAGGGGTTTTATGCCCTGGACTTAGACTGTGGTGCAGCAGGTCAGCCTTCCACCCTTTGACACAGAGCTTGGTGTTCCAAAGGCCATGAGGGGTTTTAGACCCTGGCCCCTGGACATGTTCCAAGATTCTTTTACATTATGTCAGACATGCAAGCCCTGCCTCAGCCTTTTACCCAACACTCAGCTTTGCCCCAACATAAGATCCTAATATAATTTTCTTACAACCAAGGAATTTGCCTATTTATCTCGAGTAACTGGCTTGAAATTTAGTGGAAAGGGGTAATTCCATAACTTAATCACTAATAAATTTAAATTGTGTCTATTAAAGTTTTGTTTAGTTATATATGGCTTAAATTATTTGGGACAATTCAACTAAACATTGGTCTTTAATATTTGAAATTACAATAATTGAATTAATGAAAAATTATTCCCATGCATGGAGCATATATTTGATTTACTTTTAAAGGTCTTTCAACTAGGCTTAGGAAATAAGGCCTATTTTTTAGCTTCTTCTTATCCCATACATTTTGACAGTAGCAGATGCCTTTATGTTCTAGAAACTTGCTACAGTCTATTACTAGCAGAGTAGATGCCCAGTTATGTACTATAAAGATATATAAATCATATAGAACTCTAATTACATTGTATTACTTTTTTTTTTTTTTTTTTGAGATGGAATTTCCCTCTTGTCCCCAGGCTGGAGGGCAATGGTGCAATCTCCACTCACTGCAACTTCTGCCTCCTGGGTTCAAGCGATTTTCCAGCCTCAGCCTCCCAAGTAGCTGGGAATACAGGAGTGTGCCACCAAGCCTAGCTAATTTTTGTTTTCTTAGTAGAGACAGAGTTTTACCTTGTTGGCCAGGCTGCCCTCGAACTCTGACCTCAGGTGATCCACCTGTTTTGGCCTTCCAAGGTGCTGGAATTACAATCATGACCCAGCACGCCTGGCCTCATATTACATTTTAAAGGTGCAGATGACTTGCATTAGGGATACGGTTTAGATTGTAAAGCTGCACTAGGTTTACATGTGAAATATATTACATACAAACAAAATGACATTAAGAAAGTTAGATTATGCATTTTGGTCTTCAGTTTCTTTTTTGTTCAAGCAGTCCTAATAATATGTGGATAGCATACTTTATAAGTTCTTATAATTTCTAAATAAAACATTTTCTTTCCTTTTTCCTTTCACTTTAGGTACATCACAATGTTTATGAGCTAATGAATATTAAGAAGTTAGATAACGTTCCTTTGAGCTTCTGCTTGTGTGATATTCTAAATGTATCTTGGAACTAAGAAAAAGTTATTCATTTTACCTTGGACAGGGATTAAGAAATTACTTCTGCTGTCAAAGGTAGAGGCAGAGATAAACTGTTAGAATAGGGGACACACAAAGTTAGATTGCTGCTTTCAGGTTAGAGCAGTACAGATTTGCAGCATCATGAAGAAATTCCCATTACCATGTGAACCAGTGTTCCAACATTTTGTGAAATTATTGAACAAGCCAAAGTCTTTTTTAGAAACTATTGATAAAGATATATTTTTGGTTTTACTTTTATTTTAGGTTCAGCGATACATGGCAGGTTTGTTATATAGGTAAAATCTTGTCACAGGAGTTTGTTCTACAGATTATTTCATCACCCAGATACTCAGCCTAGTACCCAAGAATAATTTTTTCTGCTCTTCTCTCTCCTTTCAACTTCCACCCTCAAGTAGACCCCTGCGTCTGTTGTTTCCTTCTTTGCATGCGTGAGTTCTCATCATTTAACTCCCATTTATAAGTGAAAACATGCTGTATTTCATTTTCTGTTCCTGCATCATTTTGCTAAAGATAATGGCCTACAGCTGCATTCATATTCCCACAAAAGACATGACCTAATTCTTTGTTATGCTGCAAAATATTTCATAGTGCACGATGTACCACATTTTCTTTACTCAATCTAACACTGATGGGCATTTAGGTTGATTCTGAGAAGTGAAGCCAGCTGTACATCCTGGGTCAAGTGGGGACTTGGAGAACTTTTCTATCTAGCTAAAGGATTGTAAACACACCAATCAGCATTCTGTAAAAACGCACCAATCAGTGCTCTGTGTCTAGCTAAAGGATTGTAAATGCATCAATCAGCATTCTGTAAAAACCAATCAGCATCCTGTGTGTAACTGAAGGATTGTAAATGCACCAATCAGCACTCTGTAAAATGGACCAATCAGCACTCTGTAAAATGGACCAATCAGCACTCTGTAAAATGGACCAATCAGCAGGATGTGGTGGGGCCAAATAAGGGAATAAAAGCTGGCCACTTGAGCCAGCAGCAGCAACCTGCTCTGGTCCCCTTCCATGATGTGGAAGCCTTGATTTTTCACTCTTCAGAATAAATCTTGCTGCTGCTCACTCTTTGGGTCTGCACTACCTTTATGAGCTGTAACACTCACCATGAGCTTCATTCCTGAAGTCAGCCAGACCACAAACCCACCACAAGGAACAAACAACTCTGGACGTGCCACTTGTAAGAGCTGTAACACTAACTGTGAAAGTCTGTGGCTTCAGTCCTGAAGTTAGCGAGACTAAGAACCAATCAGAAGGAATAAATTCCAGACACAATTCAATGTCTTTGCTCTGAAATGGAATGTATTTTCATGGGATGAACACATTCCATGTACAATAAACACACATGCGCATGTCTTTATAGTAGGATGATTTATAGTCCTCTGAGTATATACCCAGAAATGGGATTGCTGGATCGAATGGTAGTTCTATATTTGCTCTTTGAGAAATTGCCATATTGCTTTTCAAAATGTTTGAACTAATTTATACTCACACCAACAGTATTTAAGAGTTCACTTTTCTCTGAAACTTTGCCAGCATCTGTTACTCTTTTACTTTTTAATAGTAGCCATTATGACTGTTGTGAGATGGCATCTCACTGTGGTTCTGGCTTGCACTTCTCTAACGATCAGTGATATTAGTTTTTATTCACATGTGTTTTGGCCACATGTGTGCCTTCTTTTGAAAAAAAACGTCTCTTCATGTCCTTTGCCCAGTTTAACGTGGTTGTTTTTCTCTTGTACATTTGGTTACGTTCCTTATAGATGCTGGATGTTAGACATTTGTCAGATGTGTAGTTTACAATTTTTTTTTCTCATTTTGTAGGTTGTCTAGTTACTCTTTGTTACTTTGTTAGTTTCTTGTGCAGAAGGTGTAAAGTTTAATTAGATCCCATTTGTCAATTTTTGCTTTTGTCGTGATTGCTTTTCGTGTCTGTCATGAAATCTTTGCCAGTTCCTATGACCAGAATGGTGTTGCCTAGGTTATCTTCCAGGGTTTTTATACTTTTGGGTTTCACATTGAAATCTTTAATACATCTTCAGTTGATTTTTGTGTATGGTATAAGGAAGGGGTCCAGTTTCAATCTTCTGCTTATGACTAGCCATTTATCCTAGCACCATTCATTGAATAGGGTTTCTTTTCCCAATTGATTTTTTTTTGTATTGAAGGAAAAAAACAAATAAGGTAATAGAAAGGAATAAAGAGCATCCAAATAAAAAGGACAGAAAGTCAAATCATCCCTATTTGCAGACGACATGATTCTATATCTAGAAAACTCTGTAGTCTCATAGTTCTCTCATTCTGTAGGTTATCTGTTTCCTCTTTGGTAGTTTCTTCCACTGTGCAGAAGGTTTTAGTTTAATTAGATCTGATTTGCCAATTTTTGCTTTTGTTGTGATTTTTTTTTTTTTGGTATCTTTGTCATGAAATCTTTGCCTGCTCCTTGTCCAGAATAATATTGCCTAGGTTATTTTCCAGAGTTTTTACAATTTTGGGATTTACATTCAAGTCTTTAATCCATCTTGAGTTGATTACAGCTAAACAGGAAGGTGAAAGTTTTCTACAATGAGAATTACAAAGCAATGCTCAAAGAAATCAGAGATGACACAAACAAATGGAAAAATATCTTATGCTCATGGATGGGAAGAATCGGTATTGTTAAAAGGGCTATAATGCTGCCCAAAGCAATGTAAGAGTCATTCTTTACATTGCTTTGGGCAGTTCTTATTAAACTACCAATGACATTATTTATCTAACTAGAAAAAAAAAAAAACTATTTTAAAATTCAATACTCAAAGAAATCAGAGATGACACATAGGAAGAGAGAAAGTCAAATATCAGATGGTTGTAGGTGTGTGGCCTTATTTCTGGGCTTTCTATTCTGTTTTATTGACCTATGTGTCTGTTTTTGTACCAGCATCAAGGTATTTTAGTTACTGTAGCCCTGTAGTATAGTTGGAAATTGGGTAGTGTGATGCCCCCAGACTTGTTCTTTTTGCTTAGAATTGTTGTGGCACAATCTCAGCTCACTGCAACCTCTGCTCCCAGGTTCAAGTGATTCTCCTGCCTCAGCCTCCTGAGTAGCTTCAATTACTGGCATGTGCCAACATGCCTGGCTAATTTTTGTATTTTTAGTAGAGACGGAGTTTCACCATGTTGGCCAGGCTGGTCTCAAACTCCTGACCTCAAGTAATCCACCCATCTTGGCCTCCCAAAGTACTGGGATTTAAAAAACAGGCTATTCCTTAGCTACACCAGCAAAAGTTTTTACTTGGTTAAATGATTATTTATTTACTTGGAAAGCTTTCTATTTTTTTTTTTTAATTTCTAAATTTATGCAGAAAGTATAGCTTCCCTTTACTATTCTCATACACGTTTGAAGGTGGATTTCAGTTGCCTTTATATTTACTGTATTAGTCCGTTTTTACACTGCTGATGAAGACATACACAAGACTGGGAAGAAAAAGAAGTTTAAATGGAAATACAGTTCCACATGGCTGGGAGGGCCTCAGAATCATGGTGGGAGGCAAAAGGCACTTCTTACATGGTGGTGACAAGATAAAAATGAGGAAGCCACAGGAGAAATCCCTGATAAACCTATCAGATCACATGAGACTTATTTACTCTCACGAGAATTACACAAGAAAGGAAAGACAGACTCGCATGATTGAATCACCTCCTCCTGGGTCCCTCCCACAACATGGGGGAATTCAGGGAGATACAATTCGAGTTGGGATTTGGGTAGAGACACACCCAAACCATGTCAATTATCAAGTGTGTTAATAATAGCATTGACCAAGGTTCTACTGAAGTCTTAAAATGAAAATTCTTAGTGTTAGTTGGTAAAACTATTTCTAAACAGCTTTCCCCAGTCAATTTTTTTTTCTCCTGACTCCAAATCTCATCTGACAAATCCATTTCACTCTTGATTCAAATTAGTTTCATAGAATATTGTATACTTCCCCCAGTATGGCCAAAATACTTTAAAAAAATAACTGACACTAAATATTCAATCATTATTTTGAGGTGTGTTAGTAGCTTAGTTATAAATTGTACATGAAATTATTTGGTAACGCACCTCACAACCATGTTTTTATAAAATAATCTCCCATGTGTAATTAGTAAACTGTACAGATAAAGATTTGCTAAACAAATTGAGAAATCTAATTACAAATTATTCTTCACTTAAAATGTTAATTCCAGATTTGGAGAGACTTGAAGATTATAAAATCTGTAGAGATCTTTAATAAGAAAATTAATATCAAATTCACTCAATAAATAAATACTGATCTATATCAATAAACTAATTCACAACAAATTTTAAAATTAAATAAAAGCTAAGCTAAACCACAACATTCAGAAAAATGTTATTATCATTATTATTATTATAATTAGGATTATATATTTATTTACTATGGCAAGAACCACATCATACCTACTCAGTTATCAAATTTTTAAGGGTCTAGTACCATATAGTTAACTAAATACACAACATAGAATCAAAATTGAGGATATTGTGCTAAGTGAAATAAGCCAGTCGTAGAAGCACAACCACCACGTGATTCCACTTATTTGAGGTATCTAAAGTACTCAAACTTAAAGTAGCAGAGTATAATAGTGGTTTCCAGGGACTGGGGATAAGAAGAAATGGATTTCAGTCATGTAAAAATTTTTTTTTAAGTTTTAGGGCCTGGCTAGTTCAGTTCGTAGAGCATGAGACTCTTAAAAAAAGTTTTAGGGTTATCATTTTGAATTAACTGCTTGACATTTTGTTTTCTACATTTTTTAGCTGATACTCTTGTTTCTTCATGTGACACAAACTTTGTAAATTGCTTTCTGCAGCGAGAATGAAAATATAATTGTATTTTTTCTAGCATGATTCATTGATTTTGTAAAAAAAAAAAAAAAATAACTAATGTTGACAACATGGTTTAGAAGAGTCTCTTTCAACTTTACAAGCCCTTATAACAAAAATACATGACAGGTTCCTCGATAACTTCTTGCTCAGACTTTTCTCCATATCCAGGGGACTGCTTTCTGGAAACTCCAGCCTTGATATATCCCTAGGCATAGTCTCTGAGACCACTGTGAAGCAGCTTGTCCAGCTGCAGGAGGTCCTTGAGGTCTCTGCTGAGTCCTGAGAAACAGTAGACAGCACCAGGTGGCTATGATCCTGTACTAATTACTTCCAGCTATGATTTTTTTTTCACTTCTTTTCCACAGAAGCAAAGGTAGAGTTGGGATGCTGAATGAGATCCACTAGGGGAAGGACTTTTCTGGGGATCTGCTGAGTAACATGCTACTGACTCAACCTACATGCCAGGAGCATCCACAAGTCACAGATGATGACTTCCAGGCAGAATGCCATGCTTCCACTCTATGATTCTACATATAATGCTAGGTCTACTGCTTTTCTCTTAACATGTCTAAATGTTTAAATCCATACAAGAGCTATATGGACCAATGAAAAATAACTAACTGTTACAAAGGAGCCTGTATTGTTAAGTCTCATTGTATGAAGAGAGACACACACACGGAGGAAATATGAAAATTTTAATTTTCCATAGAAATTATTTCAAATCTTTTAACCTGGCATATATCTCTGTTTCTAGGATTTTGATTTCTGTCTCCTATTCTTATTTATTTATTTATTTATTTATTTATTTTGAGACGGAGTCTTGCTCTGTCACCCAGGCTGGAGTGCAGTGATACGATCTCGGCTCACTGCAAGCTCCATGTCCCGGGTTCACACCAGTCTCTTGCCTCGGCCTCCTGAGTAGCTGGGACTACAGGCATGTACCATCACGTCCGGCTAATTTTTTGTATTTTTAGTAGAGACAATGTTTCACCGTATTGGCCAGGATGGTCTTGATCTCTTGACCTTGTGATCCATCCACCTCGGCCTCCCAAAGTACTGGGATTACAGGCCTGAGCCACTGCGACCGGCCTCGTATTTATTTTAAAATCCTTTTCCACTCATGCTTTTTATTGTAAAAGAAGCCAAAGGATGTACAGATTAATAAAAAATGCTTCAACCTAATTAATTACTTCAGATACCACTTTAAATTGATCCACACTGAAGGTATTATTAAAAGGATAGATAGGTAGTGTAATGAAGAGATGAAAATAAGTAAACAAAGAAAGCTGGTTCTAGTAGGGCAGTTTCAGTTAATTCATTTTCTAAAATATCAGAAGAGTTTGTCTTCTGTCTAAATAAACTCATATTGGTGGAACAATTGGATTATCTACCAGTGACTGTCACATCTCTTCAGACACAAATCAACAAAAACATATTGACAATTTGTGACTTCATATTCTCAGAAAATATAAATTTAAAAACTAAACTTTATAAACATTTTGGCTCTTTTCCTATAATCTGTTTAATATTAAAATGATTACCCCAATAGCATATCCCCTAGTACATTTCACTTAGATGCATGAAATACAGGATGCCTCAAAATACTTCAACACTCTTGGCTTGTATTTTTAAAATATTGTTATAATGTTTAAAGTTATCATATTGATGAAACACCAATCAGTATTGCCTTGGAGACTAATTACCTTTTTTATCAGTGTGTGTGTGTGTGTGTGTGTGTGTGTGTGTGTGTGTGTGAGTGCGCGCGTGTGCGCATGGCTCAGAGAGCTTGCCCAACTGGACAGAGCCAGTCTATGTGGGAAATCTAATATAAGCATTGCTGGAACAGCCAGATCTTTCCTAAGGTACTTAGTGTACAGACCTTAACCCTCTTGTATATAATCCTTGGGCTTGAAGATCAATTGATACATTTCTTATTACTTAGGAAAACTAAATGTTCCCTAACCCTTACTAAGCTAACCCATAAATAAATATGTAAGACGAAGGAAAGTTTGGATTCACTCTATCCACATGTTCTTAGTACCATGCAGAGCCAAACCAGTATATCCAGAAAAGTTCATTCCTGATAGAATATTGGCTGGTGAGAATACAAACATCTCTGTACAGCTTATACCATTTAAATATGAAAACTCAGGAAACAGTAGTTATGCTATATCTCCCCCTTTAAGTTTTTTCTCTAAAAGTCCTACATTTGCTTTCATTGTCCAATGCTTGCTACATGTGTTTATGACACCTTTGCACAATGAATATAGAATCTATGTAATGTTTGCCTTAGAAATATTTTCCTCCTAATGCATATATAAACTCTTGAATATTTGTGAATGAAAGCAAAAGTGAAAAGTTCAAAACTACTTAAAATATTCACTGAAAATGGAAAATTGTTTGCCTTGGTGAATTGATAGCATAGATAGATTTGCTATCAACTTTCATGACTATAAACACAGAAAACTTCTGTTTTTTTCATTAGTTTTCTTCTATTTACCAATGTTTACACTGTTGGCAGATGAATTCTAAAAATTTGATTAACTGTGTTCATAATAAATTTATAATTAGTGTGTGTTTGTTCATTTATTAAATATTTATGTAACAGTTGGTATTTTTTAGGTACTTTTCAAGATGATCAATCAAAAAGAAATCCCTTGACAGAAGGGATAAATTAAATATGACACACATGCATATTATGGTGCATTTCTTAAATTGATCAAGTATATTAGAGAAATATTGTGGCATGTTGGCAGCAGAATTCATATTCATAAATGATTTCATATGCATTGCTTTTTTGTATATATTTCTGCCATGGTGTATATTCTACAACTGAGTGAAATTTGATTTTTTTTTTTTCATTTTAAGTCAAATTTACTGAGGTACAACTTATATTGAGATAAATACTGCTGATGTTCAGTTTCAGCTCCAACATGTAAAGAGCTTGGAAACTGACACGTGGGTTCTTACAAAACATTTCATTTGGGATAACAAAACGCTCAATGAAATCAGTGGCTTTTCTTATATTCATCAGATAACAGGTTGCAAGGCAAATTGCCACCATGGACTCTGGCAAAACAGGTGAATCTAGAGAATCACAGCCAAGTTCTGATTTTCTGGAGTAGAAGCTGTTGGAGCTATAAACTGATATAAACACTTAAATGGTAATTTTGATGAATTCCTAGAGGCTGACTGTAAACTGCCTTGGAGTTACACATTGCTTAGCTGCAGTGTTAGGGGAATGACCATACTTTCAAGAGGTTTACCTCTACGCACTTCACCATATTCTCATATTATTAAGATCCAAGAAAGATCCCCTCATGTGGCTCAGTTTTTTTATATACAACAGCAGTATAAGATTTGTGAAATAAGTAATAGATAGGTTAGATTTCATTAAAATTACAGACTTTCACTATGCAAAATGCAGTGCTAAAAGAATTAAAAGACAAGCCTTAGCAAGAGAGGTAATACTTGAAAAACACATATCTGAAAACACAGTTGGATCCAAAATGAACAAAGAACTTTTAAATCTAACATTAAGAAAAGAAACAACACAATTAAAAATAGTGAAATTTCTGAACAGGTGTCTCACCTAAGGAGATGTACACCTGGCAAATAAGCATATGAAAGGCGTTCAACATCATGTTGTTATGGGAATATAAATGAACACCGCAG
This sequence comes from Colobus angolensis palliatus, assembly GCF_000951035.1. Classification (NCBI taxonomy): domain Eukaryota; kingdom Metazoa; phylum Chordata; class Mammalia; order Primates; family Cercopithecidae; genus Colobus; species Colobus angolensis. The sequence goes on along the minus strand of NW_012114400.1, from coordinate 6,153,827 downwards.
TGACATATGACTACACACCTATTAGAAGGATCAGAAAAAACAACAACAACAACAACAGAAACTGGCAATACGAATTGCTGGTGAAAATACTGAGCTACGGGAATTCTCATTCATTACGGGTCATACTGCAAAATGGTATCACTACTTTTTTTTTTTGAAATGGAGTCTCACTCTGTCACCAGGCTGGAATGCAGCGGCACGATCTCGGCTCACTGAAACCTCCAACTCCCTGGTTCCAGCTATTCTCCTGCCTCAGTCTCCCAAGTAGCTGGGATTACAGGCACGTGCCACCACGCCCGCCTAATTTTTGTATTTTTTAGTAGATACGGGGTTTCACCATGTTGGCCAGGATGGTCTTGATCTCCTGGGCAGTTTCTTACAAAGCTAAACATAAATTTTCCATTCAGCAATCATAGTTCTAGTTACTTATCTAATGGCTTCATATAAATGTGGATAGTTACATAAACATGTATTCATAGATATTTTTATATACACAATTTAGTATACAAGCATGTATTCCTATGTTCAGTCAGCTTAGAGGGACTAGAAACAACTATATCCTTATAGAAAAAATCTTACCTAGTGTTCAAATCGTGATTTCTCATTCTCCAACAAAAGGAACTAGGACACTTAGGAAAAAATAGTTAATTATAGGACCGAGGCAGAAAATAGACAAGATGAGCCTGGAATCTCTTAGAGTTCTAGAGAAAAATAAATCGGTCAAAAAATATGATGGGGGAATGTTAGAGGGACAAGTGTGATCTAAAAGGACTCCCAAGGAGTTGAGCCAAAGCTGGAACAATTTTAGCAGCAAAATAAATAAAATGGTATTGAGTCATGGTCCCCAATCTAAAATAAATATCCATGAGTCTATATTGTTATAAATAAATTATTGAACAAATGAATAAATAGAAGAAAAGGCAAATCTAATCTCAGAAAAATGTCAAGTAGTTTTTGTATATACTCTACTCTCAAGAAGGTGGAGCATAATTCCCCTCGCTTGAATGTGAATTTACTTAGGGGTTTGCTGCCAAGGGGGTTAAACAAGTAAATTTACAGTGGAGAAATCTAGCAAATATTACCTTAGTTAGTTTCTCAATGACAGCAGAAACAGCGAAGCCATGTTACTAGTGCTTACACTTGATGTGATGTGATTAAAATGGAATTTTACTTCTTTAGTCTTCTTACCAAATACATATAATTACAGTTTAATCATGTGAAAAACATCAGGCATATTCCAATTTAGATACATTTACAAAATAGCTGATCAGTCTTCCTCAAAACTCCCAAGGTTATGAAAAACAAAGAAAGTATGAGAAACTGTCATAGCCAAAACTGTCTTAAAGAAACCTCATTACTAAATGTAATATGGCACACCATGAGGGTTCCCGCGACAGAAAAAGGGCAGTAGGTAAAAACTAAGGAAACTTGGACCAAGCATAAATTTTAGTTAATACTAATATATACTTATAGGTTTATTAATTATAACAAATTTACCTTACTCATAGAAAATGTTAATAACAGAAACTGGGTGCTGGATACATAGAAATTCTCTGGGCTACCTTAACAATTTTCCTGTTAATCTAAAACTATTCTAAATAAATAGTTTATTTTTTACATGCAACAATCAGAGTGTACAGGTAATAATTCTGAGAAATAAATACCTCATGTGCAAGGGATTGAGTTAGTTATATAATACATCTGTAAACCTACACAATTATCTTGGGGTTTTTTATAGAGCTACAGAAAACCTCATTGCTGGTGGTAAGGCAAAATGTTATAATTACTTTGAAGACTGTGTGGCAGTTCCTTACAAAGCTAAAAATGTGTTTACTATTCAGCAATCATAGTTCTATTTATCTAATTGCTTTGTATAAATACAGATGAATATATATATAGAGAGAGAAAGAGATGTATTCATAGACGTTTATATACACAGGGTAGTATATAAATGTGTATTCCTATGTTCTGTCAGCTTAAAGGGACTGGAAGCAACTATATCCTGATTGCAAAAATCTTACCTACTATTCAAACCTTGGTTTCTCATTCTCCAGCAAAAGGAAATTAAATGCAACAATCTAAGTGTACAGGTAATAATTTTGAAAAATTCATACCCTGTGTACAAGTGCTCAAGTTAGCTATATAAAATTTCTATTAATCTAGAAAGTTCTCTTATGGTCTTTTCAAGAGGTATCGGAGCTAAGATCACTACTGATTTTATTTTCATTAGTGTGGATCATTTTTTGCCAGATTTCAAATATCCTATTAATGGAGCAATATATATGTAAGTTTATGGTTTCTCCACTTTCACACACACATACACAGAAATAAAAATGAAGAAAAATTTTCAAAATGTATTAATTTTGCTGCATGTATTCATTTTACCCCCAACCCCTGAGTTGTATTCCCTTTAATGGATATGTGACCATAAGTTTATCTATTTATCTCTTGATAGGAATTTAGGTTCTGCACCAGTTTTTAACTATTCCCAACAAAGTCGCTAAAATATTTAGTCAGAAGTTTTCATATGGACATATGTTTACATATATATGGTGTAAATACCTAGGAGTGGAATAGCTAGGCCATATGGTATGTGTATATACACTGTCAAACTGTTTTCCAAAATAGTTCCTTCCAGACATACGAGAGTTCCAATTGCTCCAGTACTTACCATCATTTGGCCTGTGTCTTTAGTTTTGTTGGTTTAGCCATTCCAATACATGTAAAGCATTTTATTTTCACTGTGTTTTTTCATTATGGCATGTCTCTGGTGAGAAAAGATGTCGAACATATTTTTACTTGTTCACTAGTCATTCCTACATCTTCTTCAGTAAAGTATCTTTTCCTGTATTTTGTGCATTACTTACTGGGTTCTTTCTCTTTTCAGATACTGAGCTATAAAACTTCTTTATTTGTTCTGAATACAAATTTTATGCCAGGTATGTATTTTGATATTTCCCTTCAGTCAATGGTTTGGCTTTAAAATGTGTTAAACTTAGAAAAGCCCAGGACCTGATGACTTCACTAGTAAATTCTACCACATACTGAAAGAAGAAATAATGCTGTCTTCTCAAACTCTCCCACAAAATATTAAAAGGAGAGAATGCTTCCAAACTCATTTCATGAAGACAACATTATCCAAAACCAAAGAAAGACACACAAATAAAGAAAACTACAGTCCAAATTTTCACTGATCATAAAGGCAATAATCCTCAACAAAATGCTACCAAACTACATTCAACAGCAGATGAAAAAGATCATTCACGCTTGAACGGGGAGGTGGAAGTTGCAGTGAGCCAAGATTGCACCACCGCACTCCAGCCTGGGCGACAAGAGTGAAACTCATTCATTCACCATGATCAAGTGGGATGGTGAAACACATGCAAAACAATAAACATGATACGTCACATTAACAGCATAAAGAAACAGACTATATAATCCTTTCTTTTCCTCCCTCCCTCCCTCCCTTCCTTCTCCCCTCCCGCACCCTCCCTTTCCTTTTTCCTTTCCCTTTTCTTTCTCTTTTTCTTTTTCTTCTTTTTCTTTTTCTTTTCCTGACAGAGTCTCCTTCTTTCGCCCAAGCTGGAATGCAGTGGCAGGATCCTGGCTCACTACAAATTTGGCCTCCTGGAAGTGATTCTCCTGCCTCAGCCTCCCCAGCAGCTAGGATCACAGGCTGGAGCCACTATACCTGGTTTTGTATTTTTTTTTTTTTAGTAGAGAATGGATTTTGCCATGTTGCCCGGGCTGGTCTTGAGCTCCTGAGCTCAGGAAATTCCCCCTACCTCGGACTCCCAAAGTGTTAGGGTTATAAGCGTCAGCCACTGTGCCCGGTCTAATCCTTTCTTTAGATACACAAAAAGCATTTGACAAATTCAACACCCAGTAAGAGAATTGAGGATTATGACTAGTTGTTTGCACTTATGAATAAATTTTCTATAGATATTTGTATAGAATTTTCTTTGTATATATTTAGATTTTTCTCTGTTTGGGGCATATACCTAGGGTTCTAATTGCTGGGTTGTATAAAACGTGTTTTTCTAATTTTCTAAGAAACTACAAAACTATTTTCCAAAGACTCTGTATCTTTTCGAGCTTCAATCAGCATTGTTCACAATTTCCAGGTGCTAGGCATCCTTGCCAGCACATGGTACCATCAGGTTTTAAAATGTTGTTTGTTTTTTAATTGCTCCTAATAAGTGCATAGTAGTATTTCACTGTGATTTCATTTGTTATTTCCATAATTACTTATGATATTGAGGACTTTGTGTGTTTCTTTGCTATTCATCTTTATACATTGAAAAAGGAGTTGTTTGAAACATTTTTTAGACACAACTCTTATCATATATTTTGCAAATATTTTTATCCTGTATGTTCATTGACTTTTCATTATCTTAAATTATCTCTTGAATTGCAGAAGTTTTAATATTGATGAAGTCCAATTTTTAGCATTTTTCTTATGTGGATCATCATTTTTATGTCATATCTAAAATTTTTGTCTAATTCAAGCTTATAAGAATTTTTTGTTATAATGTCAACTAGAATTTTCATGGATTTAGGTTTTATCTTAAGGTCTGTGATTCATTATGGAGTTAATTTTTGCATGTGGTGAAACTATAGGTTGAGGTGGAGTTTTGTGATTGTTTTTGGCATGTGGATATCAAATGTTTAAGCACAATGACTGAAGAGACTATCCATTCTCAATAAAACATTTATTTGGAATACATTTTAGTCTGCCCAAATTAAGTATTTGTGTTTATTTTTGTTATTGTTAATGATGTTTTTCTACTTTGCATTATTGCATTTTCATTTTGAAAAGTCCCCTTTTGACAAACTTTTATATGTAAAATATAAAAAGTTTACTAGATGCTAAAGAAATACAAGGATACCTGAATTTTTAAGCAATAAAATCCTGTATTTATGCCAATGAATACATTGTAACCCTTATTTTCTCATTCTATTGTTATATTGATATTACCTTATTAACCAGAATTATCAAAGAGCTTTTTATTTATAGCTTCCTTTGAAAGCCATTTTAAAGCTTCTGCTGTTTAGAATAGTCAACAAATGAATTAGCTGTGGCAGTTTGGAAAATAATAATGAAAATTAGCAGTAGTTTAGCTTTTTTAACCAAAACATATACAACAAATAGCATTTTAATCACATAAAGAAATTATGCTATATGGATATTGAGAGTATGCATTTGTCCACTGAGAATTCTGTGTTCTCAAATATATGTGACCAGATAATTATGTAGTATAATGATTTCGACTGTGATTTATATTTAAGTATAAGTTCCTAAGTAGCTGTGTGTTTGTAGTCAGTTATAAATGGCTATAGTCATAAGTTCTTGATACAAAATAACTATTAAAAGATACACAATTACACTTAAATACATTCTAAAGAAAAATTCAGTTACACAAAACAAAGAAAATATTCAGAAACTTTTAACAATACAATCTGGTTTCCAATATATTTAGGAAGCATTATAAAAAGGGAATTGTACTTCCTGTACAGTTTCCAGTTCTAAATCATAAAGCATTCTCCTAAAATGGTTTTAAAAATCACCTGTTACAGTAGATATAAGTAAAAGAAGATATCGAGTGAGGTTTTGCCAATAGTCCAGAAATTAAATCTAAGCTCCTAATCTGAACAGAAAAAGAAGGCTGAATGCTTCATATCCTACATTCAGAAATCAGTGAAAAGTTATGGCTAGCATCTTTCTCCAGAGATTATTCTGAGTAGTCAATTCGGAGAATTACCTATCAACAATGTATTCATTTCCAGGACACTTAGCATATATTAAGTGAAGACTAGGAGAGAATAAACTAATTTGGGGGAGTTCAGTGATTATCAACATTTTGTTGGGTATTTTCTTGGTCTTCTTTTTTAAAAAGCAGACTTACAGACCTGTACATCTCTAAAACCAGGGCAGAGGGAAAGAGAAATGCAGGAGATGGCATAGTTGGGCTGTCATATGAAGGAGACTAAAGACTGGACTACCACAATTTCCCACTTTAGTAAAAATACAGAATTTGGCTCCTTTACATGCCTGTACAGAATGTTGATGAGGTGGTGCTATGGATTTAGGTAGAGAGCAAAGTTATGCCATGAAAAACTACACTTATAAGAAGAATTTAGTATGGTACCAGTGATTGGTGGGCAGGCAGATGATATGTTCACACCTTATCAGGGACAAGGAAAGCCTCTGATTTCTTCACAGGAGATAATTCATTATTAGTGAGTCATGTCAGATTGACCATATGCTATGTCATGAATTTAAAAAATCAATCAAAAGTAGAAGTTTTGATGCAAAAAAGCACAGCAATGCCTCCGCAATTGTGGACCTTGCTATTTGCAAAGGCATTTTGCATATTGTAAGTATATAATCCTTTGAAATTCTAAGGATGATCTCTGGTAGGCATGATTCTGTGGTGGCTCCTAAACTTACTACTCCTTTGTGGGCACACATTGTATAGTCCCCTCCCACCCCTTGAGTGTGAGTAGAACCTATGAATATAATGGGTTATCACTTGTGTGTTTAGGTTATTAATTAGTTGATTTTGAATTAGTCAAAAGGAAAACTATCCTGGGTGGTCCTGGCTTAATCAGAGGAGGCATTATAATATCTCAGAAAGATTTAAATCAGGAAAATGATTCTCATTTAGCTCTTTAGGTAGAAAACTATAAAATGGCAGAAGAAGGTGGCTAAATAACACGTAATGTTTGTAGGCCCAAAGGGAATCTGGGAGCTGAGATTGGGTTCTAGTTAAAAAGCGGCAAGGACACAAAAACTTCAATCCTACATACAACTTCTGATAATTATCAGTAAGTTTGTACAAAGACTTCAAGCCTCAGATAAAATGACAATGTTGGCTGATACCTTAATTTTAGCCTGGTGTGACCCTGTGCAGAGAACCACCATGTTGTGCCAGGACTTAAGACATACAGAAATGTTGAATAAATTGGTATGTTTTAATTTTGCTTAGTGTGTGGTACTTTTCTGTGCAGCAATACAGTAGTATAAATTAATGTAGTGGCAAGGTGAGGTGGTTCACATCTGTAATCTCAGCACTTTGGGAGGCAGAGGAGGACGGATGACTTCAGGTCAGGAGTTTGAGACCACCCATGGCCAAAATGGTGAAACCCCATCTCTACTGAAAATAAAAAAATAAATAAAAATTAAAAATAAAAAAAATGTCTGTAATCCCAGCACTTTGGAAGGCCGAGGCAGGCAGATCACGAGGTCAGGAGATCGAGACCATCCTGGCTAACATAGCATAACATAACAAACCCCATCTCTACTAAAAATAAAAAATAAAAATTATCCAGGCATGGTGGTGAGTGCCTGTAGTCCCAGCTACTTGGGAGGCTGAGGCAGGAGAATGGCGTGAACATGGGAGGTGGAGCTTTCAGTGAGCAGAGATGGTGCCACTGCACTCCAGCCTGGGAGACAGAGTGAGACTCCATCTTAAAAAAAAAAAAAAAATTAGCTGGGTGTGATGATGTTTGCCTATAACTCCAGCTACTTGGGAAGTTGAGGCAGGAAAATCATTTGAACCCAGTAGGTGGAGTTTGCAATGAGCCAAGAGCACACTATTGCACTCTAGCCTGGGCAACAGAGTGAGACTCTATCTCAAAATTAAAAAAAAAAAAAAAAAATCAATTAATTAATTATTGTAACTAGTAACTGCAAAGTAGCTTTGATTAAAAAGTCAAATGATTTCGTAGAAAAAGTAGATAACAAGCATGTATCAATAAAGAATTTTAGTAAAGATGGACCTTAGGAAAAGAATAAAATGGAAATGCTGTAATTTGGAAAAAAATGGAAAACATAAATTAAGAAGGTATTTAATAGGATCACTAGATTTCATAGATGAAGAAAAAATCAGCTAACCTGATGATAAAGTACTAGTAATTATCCAAATGGAACATAAAGAGTAAATAGAGTAAAAAAGCAAAAACAAAATAGAGCATCCACTAGATGGTAGGGAAAGGTTTATAGAGCAATAATAAATGGTGCCAATATACATGTGATATGAGTTCCGATAGGAAAAGAAAGAGGATATAGGGTTAAAGTTGTATTTGAAAACATGTTTGCTAAGAATATTCGAAATAAACAAAAACACAAAAGAACATTCTCAGAAAATCAGAAGGTTAAGTAAAAATAAAACACAACTAGACACACTATAATAGTGAAAAATCTGGAAAAATAAGACTAAGATCTATTTGGGGTGCTGTAACAGAAAACCATAGGCTGGGTGGTTTACAAACAACAGATATTTATTTCTCATGGTTCCAGAGTCTTGCAATTTCAAGATCAAGGCACTGGAAGATTCAGTGTCAAGTTAGAACCTGCTTCCTGGTCTGTAGACGGTTGTCTTCTCACTGTAACCTCATATAGCAGAAGGGGATAGGGAAAGTCTCTGTGGCTTCTTTTACAAAAACACTGATTTCATTTATGAGGGCTCCACCATCAGGATTTAAGCAACTTTTCAAAAGTGCCAACTTCAAATACCATCACATTGGAAATTATGTTTTTCACCTACAAATTTTGGAGAGACAAAAACATTGTCTATAGCACAAATTCAAGGAGAGAGAAAAGGCATCCAGAGAAAAAGAAATATTTTATTTCTTTTATTTACTTTCTATTTCTGTGTAACATATTACAACAAATTTAGTTGTTTAAAACATCACATATTTATTATAACGCTGTTAGGCATCCAGCACATTTTTTTTGTTGTTGTTTTTCTCAGCTTCTTATAAGGCTGAACTTAGTGTCATTCAGTGCTATTATTTTATTAGAGGCTTGGAGTTCTTTTTCGTGCTAACTTTTGGCAGAATTCAGTTCCTGTGGTTGCAGGACTGAAGATTCTGCTTTCTTTTTTGCCTTTCAATGGAGTTGTACTCAATTCCTAGAGGTCACCCACCTTATGCGGCACCAGCTTTCTCTAAAACTTGGCAATTGTACACTATGAGAGAGAATCTTGGAAGAAATCTTAAAATCACCTAGTATAGTCTGCCCTCTTGAATTTCCAAGGTTCATATTCTTCCTAATGGCAAAATACATTTACTCCCTTCAGAACATTTTGTTTCATTACCAGGTCAAATCTAAAGTATTATCATCTAGATCTAAATTGTATGATCTCATCAGCTCAAAGTCTAAAATGGTCCCTAAGTCTCATAAACTTAGAGTTTCAAATTTTACACTTTAAATCTTCAAATCAGCTCCACATAGGTATAAATCGCTTAGTAAACCTCCTGGGGTCACATTTTTCTTTCAATCACTTTTCTGGACATATGCATGTAAAGAGACAAGTTATTTTCCCTAACACCAATAGACATTAGTGGACAAGCACAGAATAACAGTTATGTGCATCTGGTTAAAAATGAATGAACGAGAATGGCAGATAAAGATGACATCCTTAGCTGGTACCTTGATTTCAGCGCTGCACAGAGAACTATTATCTCATGCCAAGACTTGTACATACCCTGGGCCACTGATCCAAAATAGTTTTGAAAATGTTGGATTCTTCTTCAGTTTCTTGATTAAGTTTCTTCCTGATTAAAGCCTGAAAGTAATATCCCATGATTCTTGGCTCTACTCTCTAGGGTCTTGTAAGTTACATTTTCTTTTCAGTGAAAAGTTGCAAATATTTGCAGGTGAGCCATTTTATTAGTATTTTTATACCTGCCTGACTCCTGAGAGTATATTATTGGATGTTTAAAAACCCCCTCTCATTTTGAACTTTATTGATCTTTTCAGTGAAAGCTAGGAGTCCTTTGCTTACAAAATCTAACAATCTTGCAGACTTCACTTGAGTTTTATTGGTTTTGTCTCCAATTAGACAAAAGGCATATTCACAAATCTTTTATGATAACCCCTTCTCTATATTTGGCTCCTGCTTTAAAGCATTCTAGAGTTTCTTCATTTTGCTTAAGAATATTTCTGAAGGCTGGGCACGGTGGCTCACACCTGTAATCTCAGCACTTTGGGAGGACAAGGCAGATGGATCACGAGGTCAGGAGATTGAGACCTTCGTGGCTAACACAGTGAAACCCAGTCTCCACTAAATACACAAAATATATACATTAGGCAGGCGTGGGTGGTGGCAGGCGCCTGTAGTCCCAGCTACTCGGGAGGCTGAGGCAGGAGAACGGCTTGAATCTGGGAGGCGGAGCTTGCAGTTACCGGAGATCACGCCACTGCACTCCAGCCTGGGCGACAGAGCGAGATTCCATCTCAAAAAAAAAAAAAAAAAAAACATTAGCATTTTGTTTGAGAATTTTGCATAAGGGATACTCAATCTGTACCACATGTAATCCTGGATTTGAAAAAAAAAAAAAAAAAAAGAATATTCCTGAAGCACACCCGTTAAGTCTTAAAAATACTGTTTGTGTGAATTTATACTCTGGGCTTTGGCACTTTATAAGGCTTTAGAACAAACCTATACAATCACATACTTAGCATTGACTGTATGCTACAGTTTTGGCTGATATTTAAGATTTTTATCACCATTAGCCATGCAAAATGGTGGACAATTTTCAAAAACATACACTACTAATTCCATTTTGTTTAACAATTCTTTCATCAATTTCTCTCTCCTCTTGCATTTTACTATAAAAAGCAAGAAGAAACAAGGTAGCACCTTCAGCATATTGCTTAGAAATCTCCTTAGTAATATATCAAGTTTTGTCATTTATAATTTCTGCTTTCCACCAAACATCAGAAGACAAAACTGTTAAGCTCTCTGCCAGTAAACAGCAAGAATCTTCCTGCAGTATCCTAGAACATGATTGTGACACCTTTTCTAGCCCTATGGCAGCATTTCTAAAGTCATGATATCCACTAAGGGTCTCTTCAAGGCAATTTCTATTTTTAGTACTTTCAAAATTCTTTCTGTCACCAATTTTGAGATGTAAAATTGCTGACTCATGTTTTAAAAATATATTTATTAAATCAGTACCCCACAAATATGCTTTGGCTTTTTACTACCACCTAACAAATTAGCACAGATTGTGGCTTAAAATAGCCTACCTATTTCATCTCTGGGTTACTGTGGGCTAGGAGTTTAATTCAGTTTTGCTGAGTACTCTGCTCAGGGTATTACTAAGATAAAATATGATGAATAGTTTTTATGTCCTAAGCTCACTACTTTTTTTGCACAACTCAGTTCTGCATAGTTATAGGACAGATGTCCCTACTTTTCTTCTGTTTGCCAAGGGGAAGCTATTGTCAAGTCCTAGAGACCACTACCATATAGCCCTCTCCATATAGTTTGATCTTTCAAGGCCAGTAGGGAAAATCTCTTGCATGAAATAGCTCTGACGTCTTTTATAAACTCAACTTCCTAGGTCAGTTTTGGATAATCTCTGTCTTAATTAACTAAAAGTCAACTGATTGCAACCTTATTTACATCTGGCAAATCATTTGGATTAGGAAATTTAACATACTCAGAAGAATGATATTCCACCTTAAAATTTTGCAAAGATAAGAATAACAGCAAATAAATCATTAAAGTTATGAAGCCAAGAGAAAATGGAGTAGCAACTTTAAAAACTGAGAAGAAAATAAAAGAAAATGACAACAAACCTGGTATAGAATTCTATATTCAATGAAAATGTTTTTTAAAAGTGAAGGTAAAATATTATTCTCAAGCATATTAATACAATTTATGGCCAGGAGATTTGTACAATAGAAATGATTAAACACCATATACAAGAAGAAAAATATTATACCAGATAAAAATTTGGATTATCACAACTAAATTGAGTGCTTTAAATAGTAAAAATGTTAACAAGTATAAAATATTTTTGAAAAAATGTAAACACTTTAAAACATAATAGGGAGAATTCTGCTTCAGAACAAGATGGAGTAATAGACCAGATGTTCCTTTTCACCTGATACAATTAGAACAAAGAAAATGTATAGTGTTTTCTAAAATCCTGAATATTAGGCAACAAAGTGCAGTAATCCATGACAGACAGAGAACAAAGGATACGGGCACTCTGATTTTCGTTGTCACTGTCTTGAGATTTTCTATACTGTAACATAAAGAATAAGGTGGATCACATCAGATTCCTTGACAGGAGAAGATAGAGCTGAGAATCTGGCTAGAATAAGGCTACTAGAATTCACAGGACTAAGTACCAGAGTGAGGAAAGTTAAATATAGAAATTTTTAAAGATTTTCAGAGTATTCCCACTGTGTATTTGTATTTCTTGTAGTTAGGAGGTTAACGGGAAGAAACTACCCGAATTTGAGGAAAGGATCACCTGAAAGACCTGAAAGGAATAGAGGTAACTTTTTAAAAAAATTTTACTTTTTCTTTTTTTTTGAGACAAAGTCTTGCTCTATCACCCAAGTTGTAGTGCAATGGCGTGATCTTGGTTCACTGCAACCTCCGTCTCCTGGGTTCAAGCGGTTCTCCTGCCTCAGCCTCCTGAGTAGCTGGGATTACATGCTCCTGCCACCACACCTGAATAATTTTTGTATTTTTAGTAGAGACAGGGTTTCTCCATGTTAGTCAGGCTGGTCTCGAATTCCTGACCTCGTGGCCCACCTGCTTTGGCCTCCTAAAGTGCTGGGATTACAGGTGTGAGCCACCGTGCTTGGCCTAGAGGTGCCTTTTCTAAAAGTCGGAATGAAAAAAATCTCAAAATTCATTGAGCATTGCCTACATTTTACAGAAGTGTTCTGTTCTGATACAGGGGAATAATTGTGTTTAGATATACCATTGCTCTGGTACCTCTTAAAATATCTTAAAAGCAAGGTCTATGTGGATGAAAATATTTCAAAATAAATGTATTCTAGAACTAGGAGAAAATTCAGTCGATCTAAACTGACAAAGACCTATCACACATCTTAGAATTGGCCAAAACAACAAATAAACAATTAGTATTACTGTATTTCATGTATTTAAAAGTGACATAGAGACATAGACGGTATAAAAAAATACTAAAGTTGAACTTTTAGTCTTGAAAGCTACCATATCTGAACTAAAAAGATACACTAAACAGGATTAATGGCATATTAGATGTTACAGAAGAAAAAAAATAGTGAACTTGAAGATTTAGCAATAGAAAATATCCAAAATAATACACAGAGAAAAGTAAAATAAAGACAGGAAGAGTGCTTTAGCCAGCTGTGGGATGATTCCAAAACACATAATGTTTATGTAATTTGAGTCTCTGATAACAAGGAGAAAGATGTAGGTACAGAAAATAATTGTTTTTAATGGCTTAAAGCTTCCAAATTTGATAAAAATGTAAGTCCAAATGTTACATGAAAGGGGTTTAATTCAGACCTCAAGAAAGTGTTCTTGGATCTTGCACAAGAAAGAATTCAGTGTGAGTCCCAGTGCAAAGCAAAGCAAGTTTATTAAGAAAGTAAAGTGGTGAAAGGACAGCTACTCCAGAGACAGAGTAGGACATTCCCAAAAGTAAGAGAAGGGATGCATCCAACGTAGGTACAATGGGTGTGTGTATGGAGAGATGTGCTCTGCTACATGGGTCTGTGATGGAGGATTAATTTTCTCAATTACTGCATTTTGCAGGAATTGATATTATTATCTTTAAAGCAGAATTAGGAATAACATTTTTCTCCAGCTATGGGGATATTGGACACTCAGGTCTGGGTCTTTTAAGTAAATATTATTAATTTGTTCCATTAACTGTAAACATCTAGAGGCTAGGAATGCCTAACGTTCTGGGAATGCAGCCCAGCAAGTCCCAGCCTTATTTTCCTAGCCCTCACTCAAAATGGAGTCGCTTTGGTTCAAATGCCTCTGACACAGATATGTAAATATATAAAAAGTTAAAGCACAAGAAAACGTGAAAAAAAAAAGCTACAGCAAAGTATATCACAATCAATCAGTTCAAAACTTGGAATAAAATTTAAATCTTAAAATTAGGCAGACAGAAAAAACAGAAACACAAATAAGGGGAATGGCAGATATTGCAATGAAAATATCCAGGTTTTCATAATAAAATATTTACTGAAAAAAATAAAAACCTATAAAATACAATTCTATTATCATAAACATATATATTTTAAAAACAAAACTCTTCATAGCTAAAGTAGGTTTCATTTAGACAAAATTTAGTTAGGTCTTCACCCATTATTTTTATCCAATATGGTAATTTCTGTCTTTACTGAATTGTGAAAATAATTTAAATTAATGTAGTTATTCTTATGGTTAACTTTAATATGTCATTCTATTTGTTTTCTATTGATACCATCTGTTTTTTGTCCTTTCCTCCCCATTTTAGGTTCTATTTTCTTCTTTTAAGTAAGAAAAACAAAAAGTTAAATAATTACATTTTTATTTACTTTGGCTTATTGATTACAGAACTGTTTTGTTTTAGAGGTTGCTCTAGGGCTTAAAGAAATTAAAGGAGACAAAAGTGTAATATATCCCATGTACACAGATTGGAATAATTAATATTGTTAAAATATTCATATTATTCAAAGTGATCTACATATTCAAGCCATTCTCAATCAAAATTCCAATAATACTTTTCATAGAAATAGTACAAACAATCATAAAGTTAGTAGGTAACCACAAAAGACCCCAAATAGTCAATGCACTTTTGAGACAGAAGAAGAAAACTGGAAACATCATATCCCCTGATTTTAAACTATTACAAAGCTGTAGTAATCATAAGAGTATGGTTCTAGCATAAAAACTGACACATAGACCAATGAAGCACAACAGAGAGCCCAGAAATTAATACACACGTATATGGTCAACTAATCTTTAACAAGGGCACCAACAATAACCAATGGGGAAAGGAAAGCCTCCTCAATAAGTGGTGCTGAAAAAATTGGATAGCTATATGCAAAAAAAAAAAAAAAAAATTAAATTATATCCTTGTTTCATACCAAATGTAAAAATTAGCTGGAAACCCTCTTTAGTTTGATTGACAAGGGGCAAATTAGCCTTTCTTAGAAGTTTGTAGAAATTATGAAGAAATCTTCTAAAGTTTCATAATTCGTGCATATTTAATATTAAATGGCATTTGGCATAGAGCTACATATATTTGTATATTTTAAAAATTATAATTGTATTACAGATGTTAATTTTAATTTGCAGTCATATATTTTTCACCTGTCATGAATTACTCTGGTAAATAATTGTAATAGTAGAGTAGGAGCCTCTCATGAAGCGATTTATATCATGTAAATGTTTCTGCTGTTGTTATAACCTCCCAAAAAAGAAACCTGTATTTTTTCCTAAAATATCACGGAAATAAAAATAAATGATTAAAAGATATACAATATGTATACACTTTTATACTAAAACTGAATGGAAATATATAAATTAACAGATGAGCCATAAATATAAAGAGACTAAGAATTAAATAAGCTAATTCATTGAATATTATATATCTGCTTTTACAAGGCATTATTGATGCTTGCCAAAAGTTAAAGATTTCAAAGATAATTTGAAAACCTTATGATAAATTATATTTTAGAATATATACATATAACAAATATAAATTTAATCATTTTTAGAATAGCATTACTACTCAACTATCAAGGAGGTCAATGAAATCATGAATATATTTAGAAGAATAGAAAATGTTTATAATCTAATCTTCTTAGGAAAGAATGGTCAAAAATCTAAAGAGATGTAAGCAATATGCATAAAATTTTCTATAATTTGTCAAGATATTTTCATTTATTTATTTTATATATATGTGTGTGTGTGTATATGTATATTATTTTTGAGACAGAGTCTTACTCTGTCTCCCAGGCAGGAGTGCAGTGGCCCGATCTGGGTTCACTGCAAGCTCCGCCTCCTGGGTTCCTGCCATTCTCCTGCCTCAGTCTCCTGAGTAGCTGGGACTACAGGCACTTGCCACCACGCCTGGCTAATTTTTTGTATTTTTAGTAGAGACGGGGTTTTCACCGTGTTAGCCAGGATGGTCTCCATCTCCTGACCTCGTGATCAGCCCCCCTCAGCCTCCCAAAATACTGGGATTACAGGCGTGAGCCCCTGCGCCCGACCTTGTCGTGATTTTTTTAATGATAATTTCTATTTAATTAACCTGCTATTAACTTTATGTGCTATTCTTAAGTGGAATATTCCAAATAATAAACACATGTATTATACTCCTCACACAATAATCTATTCTCTGTAAATGCCTGTATGTCATGGGTTCTTCTCCACCTTCTCAGGAATTTTCTTTGTTCATGGTCAACAAGCATTACATCAAAAATACTTTTCTATAATTTAGTTTTCATTTTTATATTTTAAACTTTAGACTACTTTTTAGCTACTTCACTTAAAAGACAATATATTTTATATGTCAATTAAGCTATTTCTATTTAATTGGACTCTATTTACGAATAGTTGTTGCCAGTTTGAGACCTAGTGATATAATGCAATCCATGTTATTGATCATTGATATTTGCAGTCAGCTATTTGCAAAATACTCTAGAAATAATTTTGCTAGTGTAAAGTTTAGACTCATAAAATTATAACTTACCAAATTT
The DNA here is from genome assembly GCF_000951035.1 of Colobus angolensis palliatus. Classification (NCBI taxonomy): domain Eukaryota; kingdom Metazoa; phylum Chordata; class Mammalia; order Primates; family Cercopithecidae; genus Colobus; species Colobus angolensis. Next base: position 6,137,326 of record NW_012114400.1, on the reverse strand, counting down.
TATTCCCCTCAAATACAAGTACTGATGCCAGTAGTTATGACAGTCTGTTTCACCAAAACATGTAATCCACATGAGACTTTTAAAAGTCTTTAAACACTCTGACATGTTCTTAATGACGTTTTAAATTTCTTTATGTAGAGGTTTCTACTTATATGATCTCTTGTTCTATCATATATTTATATGTTAATTGGCTTATAATGTTTATTCTTTTATTGGAGTTTGTAAGAGTACCTTGATTGTAGGAAATTAACTGTATTATATAACTGCAACAAATAACTCTAATCATGAATTTTATATTTTGATCTCTTGTTTACATTCCTGCTATGAATTAATTTCTTTGTAGTCAATTTGTAAAATATTTTATGTCTTTCATATTATTTATTACATTTACTAGACCTTCTAACACCATTTTTGAAAATTTTCAATTTCAATTATATAAGTAATATTTTAACTTCGTTTTTATTATCATGCATTAAAATTATTGATCCATGTAGAAAACTTTTTGTCTAGAAAAGTTAAAATTGGAATCTAGCCTTTAAGAAAAAAAAAAAAAAGATTTCCTTTAGGCAATTTACTGAGTTACTTCTCTTTCCCCATATAAAATGTCATATGCTTTGTTTGTATTTACTAAATTTCCATATGTATTTATGGTCAAGAATAGAATTTGTTTTCATTTATTAGACTTCTGATTATACCTGATTTATCCTAAATACTTTTATTATAACAGTTTTATAGTAGTTTGATATCCTACCATGAGATAGTTTGAATGTTTTGCCAATATGAATCAAAACTTTTTTTCTTTACTAGACATTATTTATTTAATTTATCTTTTTAAAATAGAGGAACTTTTCAGGTCATCAAAAAGTCTAACAGTAAACTAATTCCTTGTATTTTCCCTGTGTAATTGTTTCCTGAAACAATTTAAGCAACAATGATTTCACATACTAGATTTGGCAGGCTGCTTTTGTTATTTCAAACTACTGAAGATAATAATTTTTTTTTCTTCCTGTCTTTATTTTCTCCATGTCTTCAGTTCTGTGCTTTCCACTTTGGGTACGGAATGACATGAAAGATTTTACTGGTTACAAAGTGGCTTATTTATCTCAGGTGGAGGAAGGATGATTGGCACTGTTGAGACTCCATTTTATCTCACTTTATTTGAAATGGTTCAATAGACAAGTTCATCTCTGTTCTTTATCGGCAACAGTAAATGTCGATAAGCAAAATATTTGAAACTTAGATATTTTATTTTAGCTGAAGTTTTTCAGGCATAGGTGAAGCAAATATAAACTCCTCCAAAAAGTTCTGCACTTCCTACTTTTGGTAGGGAATGATATGGAAGATTTAAAGATTATGTTGAAATGTTGTGAAAGTGTAGAAATTGCTGCCATTTTATTCCCATGAGAAAGAAAATCTTACAACCTGTGATATCAAAAGGCTTTTACCACCTTTCCTCCACACTGCAAATATATGGGACCGGCAGAAGAGAAACCTCATTTCTCAAGATTTCTCAAAAATTGCCTACATTTTTATATAGGCAATAAAAAATGCCTAAATGTCAGAATTTTTTATTTCTAAAACATTTACATTTCACTAGGGATTTTGGTTAATTTTAAACACATGTTTTTCACATATACAGAAAATTGTCTCCACTATTTTTAAATTTGTACTTGATTCTTTTCATCTCTTATGCAATTGCAGCTTTCACAACTTCTAGAAGAATGTTAAATAAGAGTGATATTAGGTATGTCAAGTTAGATTATTTTGCTGTGGTGACAAATGACAAACCTTCATACACTCTTGTCTATCTCAGTTTAGCTGAAGAGCCTCTCTATTTCTGTTGTATCCCAGGACCAACAACATAAGTGCAGCCGTTGTTTCAATAAAATTGGTCTCCTAGCAGATGGAAAACTAGAGTATCTGAGACATAGGATAATTATTAAACTAGATTCTACTTGGAAATGACAGTCATTTCCACTCACACTTCATTGAACAAACATGTTATGTGGCCAAGTGGGTATGAAGGACCTGGTAAAAAGTGGATGCAAACATTTTGAACCAAAAAACAAGGGACATATCATTCTTGCTTTTATATTTAATGAAATTATTGTGCATATTTTAACATTAAGGATGATGATGTCTTCAGTCTCAATCTCTCTGTCTCTCTCTTTCACACACAAACACACACACAAACCCATACACAAGTATAATCTAATTACACACATAGAGTAAGATAAAAATAAGGCTATACATGCAAATACACGCATGCATTTATACATATATATTATGTGAAAGGTAGATATATCATGTGAAACATACATATCATATATATCACGTGAGAGAGATATCCATCCATCCATTCATTCATTATTAAGAGTTTTGACTTTTTAATATAGGAATTGAAGTACATTTTTCTCTAATATCTTTTCAAAATCCAATATTACAATAATGCTTTTTATTTATTTTCACACGATCTAATATTATTATAATATAATAAATTACATTGCTTTGTTTCCCAATCTTAAACCGTTTGTTTTCTTGAAATAAACGTCATTGGCTCATGCTCAGTGCTCTTTTTTACTATTTTTCTGTTATGGGATTATGTTTGTAAATATTTTATTTAGTATTTTATTGAGATGCAGGTGAACTATATTTTGAAGCAGTTTATTTTATTATGCTTTTTTTTGACAGATTTTGGTATTAGTTTTGTGCTGACTTGATTAAATATTTTGGAAAGTTTCCTAGAATAGATAAAATTGCTTTTAAATGAGCTTTTCCTTGAGTTAAAAAATAATCATTTTGAGTTTCTCTGGTGAACAACTTTTCTGTGGAAGTGGAAAGACTCTTTTACATTTTTGGTATAACTTCTGTGGTAATGTATGTGTTTTTTTGGTTTTTGGTTTTGCACAATCAGTTTTTCATGTTTTCCAATTGAGTGTTCAAAATAAATCACAGTGGGATTTTTAAAATTTTTTCTGTATCTCATTTTATATCTCTATTCTTATTTCTGATATTTTGAGTTGTCTTAATTTTATTTTTACTTCATTAGTTTAGCTAAATATTTATTCAATATTTTAAAAGGACCACATTTGTAATTCATTTATCAGGTATTCTTTTATTACTTTTTTATGTTATACACTAATTTCTCCATGTTTATTAATATTGGAAATAACTATATAAGTTAGTTTAGTTATTGCTGAGTTATAAGCTTACTTAACAACATTCTTTCTCTTTTTATAGTTTTTAAATATATTTTTTTACATTAAATATACTATGGTAGTTCATCTTATATTTGGATTAAGAGTCTATTTTCTTGATTTTAGGCCAACTAATTACTAACTGGAATACTGGGAATTTTTCCTAAGCTCCAATTGTGAATTTTGTATTCATTTGTTTATTACAGATGAGAATGAAACTATTTTGTTATGAATATTAAATGATATATTGGGTAGACATTATTTTACACTATGTGCTTGAGAAACAATAAACACACTTAAATAATTGCTTTTATATTTTTCTACCAGCCTTTGGATTAATGAAAATTTGCATCTTTTAAAAATTTTTGTGGCAAACTTTAGGACATAACATCCCCAAATTATTTAGTTATTTGTTAGTTAACCACATTGTTTATTTTGTTGATTGGCATTATATAATATTTACATGCTGTATTAGTCTGTTCAGGTAGCTATAAGAAAATACTATTAACTGGGTGCTTTTAACAACAGACATTTATTTCTTACAGTCCTGGAGACTTGGAAGTCCATGATTAAGGTGCTGACTGGTTTGGTTCCTGGTAAGGGCTCTCGTCTTGTCTTGCAGACCACTGTTTTCTTTCTGTATCCTCACATGGAGGAGAAAGAGAGAGGAAGCTCTCTGTTGTCTCCTTATTAGGGCACTAAACCTCTAACAAGAACCCCACCATCATGACCTTATCTAAATCTAATTACCTCCAAAGGCCTTACCTCCAAATACCATCACATTAAAAGTTAGGACTTCAACATACGAGTTTTGGGGAAAACACAATTTTATTTCATACCATATACTGCTTACTTTCTGTTTCCGTTTTCAGAGTTGTTTCTTTAAACTTCCTAGCTAATTGTAATATTTTGGAGGAACACTTCAATTATAATTTCCCCCTTATTGATTTTTTTAATACAAAACACAATAAGCAGTGAAAAATGCTAATAGTCATTTCATAGTTGATCCTCATACTATACATATCTTGTGATACATAAAAAGCTATTTTAGAACACTTCAGAAATATAGATTTTGTATAATGCACGTAATGCTATAACTCAAGCATCTTTAATAAGCAGATTAGAAATATAAGAGTGTTTTTCATGTTCAGTCAAACTCGGTTACATTTCAGGGCCAAATCACCAAATATAAGAATTTAGATTTATCTGTTTGTATTCAGTGATTCAACTGTTTATTTACTGTACATCAGGAACATACATTTGATTCTCCATTTTCATATCAGCAGGGCGTTGATAATGTGTATTTGTCTAACAGCAAGTAAGAAGATTAACTTTTGATAGAACCTTAACCTAATTTGGCATTTCTGTGTGTGTTTAAGTGTCTAGACTAGCACTCTCCAATACAGTTTTTTTTCTGAGGCTGGAAATGTTTTCTATCTATGCTATGAAATATGCTAACCACTGCCCACATGTGGCTTTTGAGAACTTGAAATGTGTCTAATGTGACTAACTGAATTTTAAATTTTATATCATTGTAACTAAATTACATTTGAGTGAGGTAGTCATATGTGACTAGTGACTACTGTACTGTACAATATGCATCCAGGCCAATATCATTGGTAACTAGATTGATCAAACAATTCACAGAAGCTTCACAATTACTCCCATTCTCCTTCAGACCTCTATTCATTTATCTTTTTATCTCTATTTATTTTTTGGACTAGTCAATTTCCAAGCATGGGGTCTGCCACTCCATCTCTCAAAACTTTAATCACTCATTTTTTACTTTTAAATAAGTCAAAATAGACAATATGATAAACATCGTAGAAAACTAATGGCAATGCCACAGTAAACGTTTGCCTTAAACTCTTTGATATGGTTCAATAAACAATCTTGTTTTTAGTGTAATCTCTATATGTTGATTTTATTATCTATAAGATGATGATAATATTAGGAAGGTCTACTTCATATAATATAATATTAAGCCAACTGAAGTAATGCATACATCATACCATATCATGCTTTACAAAGCATGAAGTCAGGATAATGAGGTGGTTAAGAGCATGAGCTTAGAGGTCAAATCAGTCTAGGTTCACTGATAGCCCTGCCATTTAATAATTGTATTACACTAAACACGCTATTCAACTGTCTAAGTTTCAGATTCATCATCTGTAAAATATCAGTAATAATGCTTAACTTCAAAGATGTTTGTGTAGATTAAATAAGACAATGTTGATAAAGCCCTTGGTATAGAGTACAAAGAGGTGAGCAAAAAGCAATAGCTCAAAGGAGAAGCTGTGTTCATGTTGTTCTTGCAAAAGCATTATAAATACAAGTTGTTTCTCCAGGATTTTTTCAAAGCTCCTATTTCCAAGTTAAAAGACACATCTCCCAACCCATGGATTAAAAACAAGTTAATTTGAATATGCTTTGCTTGAATTACAAAACAATTATAAAACACGAAAGCAGTGGGGTGTCAGCACTGGATGATTTCTGGTTTCATTTAGGCAGTCATGCAGTATATTGTGAAGCTATCTACATGGTCACAGACCTCCTTAGACAGTAAGAGTAACAGCCTAGTCTGCTGATCTTGAAAATTATGATTAATTTAATGGCCTGGCATCACAGTCATTTCTGTAGCCTGCACTTTGTCTAAATTTGACATGACAAGGGTTCTAAATAGCAAAACGTTCATGATCTTTCTAATGACAATTAACAAAGTGGCTGACTAAATCACTTGGAAAATTTAAGAGATTGAAATGAACAGACACATCCCCCGGTGATTCTAATTTTTAAAGTTTCTATAAGGATATACAAGAAGAAAAAGAACAGAAATTTTTCTCACTTGAAACTGTTTGAGTCACTACCTTGACAGGCATAAAACATACTGGTGTTTTTCAGGTAGTTGAGGGTTATTGAAAAAAATTGTCTAGCAAATCTTCAGATCAGAAGTTGAAGTTCAGTAGTTGCCTCCCTTAATATTCCACAAATATGTTAACTCAGCCCCTAGTCTCTTCTAAGTTCTCTTTGTACCTCTATTTATTTCTTGGACGATGGTAAGTCATGACTTTAGGTAATTTTTTCTCTTCACCAACATCATTGTATTACCTACTTCATTATCTGTCTGAGATTTAAACTCCTTTATGCTCTGGTTCTGTTTTTGATTATCACTCTGTATGATAGAGTGCTTTTATAATCACATGTTTATGAGAAAATAATTACGCTACCTCCTAACTGTATATTAGCTGTTCTGTAATGCCGTTGCCACTCTGTGTGTTTAGTTATGGGTAGAGTGGAAGAGTGTCATGCTACAGAGAACAATAATTTAAGAATAAAGAATAATCGCAGTATAGTTAGCAAGCATTATTCTTGACCTTTAAGACATAAATATATATTTTTAACAGGACAAAACATTGCAGTTTATTTACAGTTTGCATAGAGTCTTGTCTAAACATCTGCCCATTAAAGAGCTAAAAACATACCCACAATTATTTTTTTTTTTTGAGACAGGGTCTGGCTCTGTCACCCAGGCTGGAATGCAGTGGCACCATCTTGGCTCACTGCAACCTCCGCCTCCTGGGTTCAAGCGATTCTCCTGCCTCACCCTCCAGAGTAGCTGGGACTACAGGCACAAGCCACCACACCCAGCTAATTTCTGTATTTTCAGTAGAGATGGGGTTCTACCATGTAGGCCAGGGTAGTCTTGATCTATATCTTGACCTCATAACCTTCCTCGGCCTCCAAAAGTGCTGGGATTACAGGCATAAACCACTGTGCCTGGCCCTTAAACACAATGTTAGTCATATAAACTTTTATATATGACATATCAAATATTACCTATAATTACATAAAATCAACCTTTTATTTTTTAATATGCTATTTTAAGGAAAGCACATGTAATGATAAAGTATTGTTCTTATAAATAATTATAAATAACTAATTAGTACATTTGGAAATACATTATTTTCAAAGCATAACTATTAGTTCCACTGTATAATTTTTAAATATCAGTATCAACTATTTTAAGACCTTATTTAATAAATCAGATTCATGAACTGTATCTGATTGTGAGAAACATAGCATTACTTGTCTGTTAAAAAATTAATCAAGAAAGAACATGCTGATATTTAAACATAAAATAAATGATCTTATTTAAGTTATATTATACATATCACATTATCTATAGATTAGATTCCTGGTGTTAGATCCCACCAAAGAAAAATTTTCCTCAAATATTTCTAAATACTTTCTACAAAAAGTTATGACATTATTCACATATTGTCGACCCATTTCCTTGTCAAAACTAAAAACTAAATATATTTGTACCCATAGAACTTTATTTGCAATGAATATTTTTGCTTAAAGTTAAATAAAATATATAATGACAAAATGTTATATCATTTACTACAGTTCTCTATTTTATTCAAACAAAAGCAATGGCAACAACAAATATTTTACTTTTAATATGCAGATACATGTAAAATCTGTTTAGCCAGATTTAGATTCAGTGAATATACAAAGAATTCTGAAAATTAGTGTCTTGAAATTGCATCCTAAATATTTATGGCATGTGTGTTTGTTGTCAGGGACCTTGAATGGAGGGACCAGCTGAAGCTGTGGCAGAGGAACATAAGTTGTGAATATTTCATTTTTATCAGTTCCCAAATAATACTTTCATAATTTCTTATGTCTGTCTTTACTTTACTCTCTTAATCCTTGTCATCTTCATAAGTTGAGGATGTACATCACCTCAGAACCACTGTGATAATTGTGTTAATTGTACAAATTGACTGTAAAATGTGTATTTGAACAATATGAAATCAGTGCACCTTGAAAAAGAACAGAATAACAGCAATTTTTAGGGAACAAGGGAAGACAACCATAAGGTCTGACTGCTTGCGGGGTCAGGCAAAAAGAGTTATATTTTTCTTCTTGCAGAGAGCCTATAAATGGACGTGCAAGTAGGGAAGATGTCACTAAATTCTTTTCCTAACAAGGAATATTAATATTAATATCCTGGGAAAGGAACGCATTCCTGGAGGGAGGTCTATAAATGATCGCTCTGGGAATATCTGTCTTACACAGTTGAGATAAGGACTGAGATACAACCTGGTCTCCTGCAGTACCCTCAGGCTTACTAGGGTGAGGAAAAACTCCTCCCTGGTAAATTTGTGGTCAGACCAGTTCTCTGTTCTCAAACCCTGTTTTCTGTTATTTCAGATGTTTATCAAGATAATACGTGCACCACTGAACACAGACCCTTATCAGTAGCTCTGCTTTGCCCTTTGCCTTGTGATCTTTGTTGGACCCTTATCAGCAGTTCTGCTTTTACCCTTTGTCCTGTTCCTTCAGAAGCATGTGATCTTTGTTAGACCCTTATTACTAGTTCTACTTTTGGCTCTTTGAAGCATGTGATCTTTGTATCTACTCCCTGTTCTTACACCCTCTCCCCTTTTGAAACCCCTAATAAAAACTTGCTGGTCTGAGACTCAGGTGGGCATCACAGTCCTACCGACATGTGATGTCACCACTGGCGGCCCAGCTGTAAAATTTCTCTCTTTGTACTGTCTCTCTTTATTTCTCAGTCAACCGATACTTATGGAAAATAGAAAGGACCTACACTGAAATATTATGGGTAGATTTCCCTGATAACTGTTGGTCAAGAATCAGTCAGTCTAGTGCCAAAAACATAATTTATAAAATAAAAAGTAGATAAACTAGACTTCATCATAGTTATTTTTTTTTTTTGAAAGACACTGTTAATATAATGATGAGAGAAGCCATGGAGAAAATATTTGCAAAAGATATCTCTGACTGTGGGCTTTTTCCAGAATATATAAAGCACTGTCAAAACACACAGGAAAGAAAACAACCCAGTCAGAAAGTGGACAAAAGATGTGAAGATATATTTCACCAAAGAGGAGGTAGGAATAGTATATTAGCTACCTGTTGCTGCACAGCAATGTTAAAACACACTTGGCAGCTTAAAGAACACGTCTTTAGTATCTTGTGGTCTCTGTTGGTCAGGAATCTAGGTATGTCTAAGCTGGACCCTCTGCTCCAGAGCCTCTCGCTAAGTAGCAATCAAGGTGTTGTGCAGAGCTGGGATCTATTCTATCAAATGGATGAATGATAAAAAATTATACTGAGTGAAATACATCAGACAAAAGAGTATATGTGATATAATTTTATATAAAATTACAGGAAATACAAATTTGTGTTGACAGAAAGCAGAGGAGCGATTGCCTGGGGATATGGGAAAACAAATAAGAGGAAGGGATTACAAAAGGGCATGAGGATAGGTTTAAGGCAAGAAATATGTTCGTTTTCTTGATTGTAGTGGTGCCTTAATGGAGTACACACTTACATGGAAATGTATTACACTCTAAATATGTGCAGTTTAATCTCTCCCATTCTGTAGAAAAACAAATCTATCTTGGCTCCAGTTTCTTTTCTCGTTTGTGCCCAAAGTCACCTTTAGACAAAATGTCATCTGAAAGTTTATGTAGACTGTTCCAGCATCCTCTTATCCTCTTTTCCCACTGCCCCTTTTAGTCAAATACAACATTTTTTGTACACCTCTCTACCAAAAGATTCTTCAAAATCACTAATGACACCCATAGACTATAAGAATGCATTCTCAGTCTCATCTTAGTTAATGGTAGGACTTAATGCAATTAATTATATACTTTTCCAAGGACACATTTTTCCTTGGATTTTAGCATACCATGCTCAACTGCTTATCCTTACAATCCTCCTCCTACTTACTCAAAGCCTCGTGTTTTAATTAGTTCTTATTCCCAGACTTTTAAATGCTGGTGAGTCTCATAGCTCAGACATGGTCTCTTCACATACATCTTTGCTTCTTTGCTCACTTTCTTGGTATTATGCCTTTAAATACCATCAATAAACTGATAATTTCTCCAATCTAGATCTTTTCCCTGGACTTCAGGTTTCCATGTGCAACTCCTCATTGGATATCCCAAACTTAACATCTTCAAGTTGATTTTCTGGTTTCCTCCATAACCTGAAATCTACTCATTCACAGTCTTTCCCATCTCAGTAAATGAAAATGTAAACTTGTAAACTTTTCATTTATTTCAACTAACAATTCCTGGTGTCATTTCTAACTTCTCTCCTTCTCTTATGCCCTTAGTCTCTCCGCCATTGGTATCAGCTCTAGTTCCAAAGTATACATAGAGTCTCATCAAGCCTTCTTTATATTCACTGTCTTCACCTCAGTGAAAATCAAAATCTTTTTTTTTTTTTTGAATATTGCAAAACTCCCTAACATTTTTGGGAAACATTTTTCTTATCCTCTTATAGTTTATTTTCTACTGAGAAATATTTTAAACATGTAACTCAGATTTTTAAAAATCATCTTTCAAATCCTCTAATGGCTTTTTTGGTTTGTTTCAGAGAATAAATTCCAATCCACTTTTTAATACTCTCAAATTCCTATGCATCCTAGACCATTTTTACCCTCTTACTTCCTCTCACTCATTCCAGCCTGCTAGCCTTCTGATAGTTCCTTGTATCACCTTGACTAATTCTGCCTTGCAACCTTTGCATATGCAATTCTCTCTCCTTGTGGCTTTCCCATCCATGGGAATTCTTTTACCTTGATATCTTATGAAATTGTTTTTCTTAAATGTCCCTTTCCAAGTGAAACAGTCTCTGATCTTCCTACTTAAAATGATATTGCTTCCTCGGAATTACATAGGAACTCCTAACCTTTATTTTTCTTCGTAGAGTTTTTCCACATTTGACATAGTACACAAATTCTCATTTATTTTGTTCATCTCTAGTTTACCTCCTATCACTGAGAATTCAACTGAATTTCATTGCTTAGAGTAATGTCTTGCATATAAAAGACACTCAATAAATACTTATTATAAAGAAATGAAATGCTACTTTAGCAACTTGAAGGGTTGGACATTAGCCCGTGATTAAAAGATAATTTTTTTTTTTTTTTTTTTTAGACAGAGTCTTGCTCTGTCACCCAAGCTGGAGTGCAGTGGCACAATTTTGGCTCATTGCAACCTCCACCTCTGGGATTCTAGATATTCTCTTGTCTCAGCCTCCCAAGTAGCTGGGACTACAGGCACCCACGACCACACCCGGCTAATTTTTTTATATTTTTAGTAGAAATGTGGTTTCATTTTGTTGGCCAGGATGGTCTTGAACTCCAGATCTTAAATGATCCACCCACCTCGGCCTTCCAAAGTGTTGGGATTTCAGTTGTGAGCCACCGCACCTGGCTAAAAGATAAATTTTATGGGGTAAGTCATGCTAGATTTCTGATACTCTGAGTGAGCTATATTGATAATTTAAAATCCTGAACTTAGGTGCTTTCTTTCTAAGCTTACCAGTGCAATCAGACAGTTACCGCTCCCAGTAGTTATTGTATTCCTGAAATATCTAAAATAGTTCTAGTGTAGTGGCCACTGGAATTTCCATGCCTTCCTTAGAACATATATTATACCTCATGAGCATAAGTGATACACTTCAGTAACTATATGTCACTGAGTACTATAGATTACCAATGACACATACTCCAATAAAATTTTTAAACTTATTATTTACTATTTCAACTAGTTCATGTACTCAGCTCTTAAATTCTGATTTGAGTATTGATTGGCTGGAACAATATCTAGTTACCAATTTATATTTAAATTAAATTTAGGAAAAAAAATGCTCAATAGTTCTTCATGTAATAATAATAATTATTACTATTATTATTATTATTATATACACACACATTACACACATAATAGTATGCACACTACATACATAGACAAAAATACTGGGCATGTGTTGGCATTTTATTCTTTAAACTTCTGGGAGTTATATCCATTAATATCATCCTATGTTTTCTACTTTTACCTTTCTACATTTTTCTTCAGATTTTATCACTTCTTTTGATCTATTTTCAAGTTGACAGATTCAATTATCTAACTCCTTTCTGTGGTTTAGCCTATTCATAAATTTAGTGTTTGATATATTTTTCAACTCTATTTGTTTCCTTTTTATAATTTGTATTTCTCTGCTGATATTTCATATATTTTCATTTGCTATAAGCATATTTTACTTTAAGTCGTTGAGACTAATCATGGCATCTGTCTAAAAATACTTCTCTTACATATTTCAACATCATCCCCAGAGGACCCAGATGTGCCAGACCGAGAAAACTACTTACATGAAGCTAGAGAGACACATGTAAAAGGAAGGACGTTTCAGAAGGAAATAAGAAAAACCACAAAACAGTCAAGAATCCTTTTCAGGCAGTAGAATTAAGCCAATATATACCTACCTGGATTTTGCAATTGGTAGGACCATTGACTCATGTGGGCCCCTTGTTTTCTCTTTGGAATTGAAGGGACTATAGTGGTTATCCTACGCCTGTCTCACTATCATGTGTTGGGTGTGTGTCAAGTCTCTTGTACATAGGTTTTTCAGATTGATAAGAATTATACTCAAGGATCTATAATTAAGGAAGTACACTCAAGGAGCATCACATAAACTCATACCTAATTGGATTGGTTCTCAGAGCTGTTAGGTGACTGGTTCACCTTCCAGCCATAATAAGATGAACATTTAAGAGGCTTTGAGAAAGGGATGGTTGTATTTTGCATGTGATGAAATGCAAATTGCTGTGGAAAGGGGATGAACTGTGTCAGAACGTATTTTCCAAACATGATTACAGCAATATGTATGGTTCCACATGAACTTCCAGAATTGTGCCCCCTCTATTACGAGGTAGAATCTCTACGTCCTCCCTTTCAAACTAGGAGTGGTTTTGTGATTAAAGACAAGAATGTGGCACAGCAATTCTGTGTGATTTCCAAGGCCATATTATAAAAGGAGATAGTTTCTGACTTCCTTTTTTTTTTTTTAGAATACTTAGCTTTATAAATTAGCCAACATCTTGTGAGAATGTCCAGCCCACATGCAGGAACAAAGTTCAGGTGTTGCAGCTGACACTTTCATCTAATAACTCAGCCAATTACCATCACCAAATGCAATTGAACCAGCCTTAAGATTGTTCTAGCCACTAGCTTTAAGTATCTCCCCTAAGCCCTGAAAAAATCACAGACTTCTGAACAAAAAAATTATAATAAACCTCTAAATTATGACTTTGTATGTTTTTCAGTCATAGTAACTGACTGAAAAAGGTTACTTTTGGTGAGGAGAACAACACAGGGAATAGAGAGTAAAAATGAACTTTGAAATATCCATGTTTTCATTTTTACCAAAAAATCTATTTATGTACTGTGTTTTAAATTAATGTGAAGTAAAAAAGGGAAAATTTGAAATGAACTATGTTAGAGATGTAAAATATATCATTGCCTTTTAAATTATTAAAGATAATATTAAAAGTATGGAATTTAAAACTACTATTTAAATTACTCAGATTGTCATTCAAAATTTGAGAATGAGACAGTTGAAAATGGGCATCATGTTATAAATTCTGTATCCTGCTCTGAGTGCACATAGTCTGATATTAGGAAAGTCAATTAATGTCCTTAGTACTATTTTCCTTCTCTATAAATACCATATCCTTTAATTCCATTATTTATTACATGTGGGAAATTAATGACCCACACATAGTCAATTAACCAGATGCATCCCTTCAGTCTGGCATAACATATATGATTAATAAAATATGTGGTGAGACATATTAGTCTCTACTTTTTAAACCAACATTCAAGTACATATGGATACATTTCCTTTTCCTTTCAATGGTCTCAATTATATAGACAAAGACAAAATGTTATATTCTAGCTTTTAAAGAGATATTCGTTATAAATTTAAATATGAGAATATTGATATCATTCACTTGTCTATTTCATTACTCAGAGATAGCCTAAAACAAAAAGAAAAAGAAAACATATTTATTAAAATATATCACCTTACATAAAATTATTTTGACTCTATGCCTACCCTTCATTAGGATAGATGCTAACTAATGAAATATTATTTTAAAGGATCTATAAATGAAGATCAAATAATCTTTAAGTACAGTTTTAAAAAAAGCTACATCTTGCTCTTGCTGTTCCTTTCATGCCCTAATTTATAGTTAATTTTCACGAGTTATAAAGTTCTGTATTACACATCCCCCACCCACGACACCTCCCAGCTTTTAAAAGAGCTTAACGATTTATTATAGCAATTTAGCAAAAGTACTCCTGCTTCCTGTCAGAATTTACTGGCATATTTGCTCACAACCTGGACGTAAAAATATGTCAATGTGACCCTATCGGTATCCTTGTTGCATGACATTGATTGCATATTTCCTTTCCTCTGCTTTTATGCCTGTTTGATAGATCAGATCAACCTGGAACACGTCTACATTTCTGCACTAAAGTTTTTAATTGCATAAAACAAATTTCTATTAGAACAATAAAGGTGAAAAATAAAACAGTAAAATTTTAGATGGAGACAATTTCTATAACCCAGTAAAAGACAAAAAAAAACCACCCTATATTTAATGAACTCAAACCAATCATTTACCATTATAGTAAAAATATTCAGCAGAAATTGTGAGATAGCTTCCTCAATGAAAAGTGATATGTGGACAATCATCCTCTAGTCCGCTTCATATTTTTCTAGTTTAGTTCTCTAGGAATAATGATAATGTTTTCTTTTCACTCTTCTTCTGTTACTTATTTTTCTCATGCAAAGATGTGGACCCTTGTGGGAAATAATGTCTAAGATCACCAACACCTTAATAGCTTGTTAATAATACTATAAATGCAATCAATTTTCCATATAATATTAACATCTGTGTCTGTCACCATCGTGTCAACGTTTGTGTGCTCCTATAAAATTTACAAGACACAGAAGAATGCTTTTGCATTTGTTTCTCTGCTGAATTGGCTCATGTGATATTAACATCAATAATCTTTTACTATTTACATGTCAATGAATGCCATATATCAGAAAATTTATGCTCTCAATAAAATATTGTGGCAGATAAAATGTATTTGACATAATGAAAAGCAAAGTTTTTAAAGTAATGAGGACATTATCCTAACCTTTTATTATTTAGTTGGAAAGCAAATACTTTTGCAATTGATTCAATTTTTTATTCTGAAAAATTTTAATACATTTTTATAAAATGAAAGATTTACTTATTTTATGTTTCAAAATTCTATATACTTGTGCAGTCTAATGTCTCAGGTAAAAAGGTCAAATTTAAAAAGAGCAAATTTAATTACAAGTAGAAGAATGCTTGTTTGTCTGAGGGAAGCATTTACATAACAGACTCACACACATATTCACAAACATACATGTAAGTATAGACATAGATATTAATGATACAAATATATAGGGATTTGTATCTTAAAATTTAACTCTCTAAGTAATTTATTTCAAATTTGAAATTATTCTGGTTTTAAATGATACAAATTATAAACCTTATAGAATGGTAACACAGTTGAATAAGTTATATAGTCACAGAGTACCTCAAATGATGAGCCATACATGCTGTTTTGAGGTTAGTAGTAGTAATTTTTCCCACTAAGACTTCAATTCTCATTAAATAAGCACAGCTTTTTAAAATTTTTATTTTATTTTATTTATTTTATTTTTTTTGAGATAGAGTCTCACTCTGTCACCCAGGCTGGAGTGCAGTGGCACAATCTCGGCTCACTGCAAGCTCCGCCTCCCGGGTTCACCTCATTCTCCTGCCTCAGCTTCCCGAGTAGCTGGGACTACAGGCGCCCGCCACCATGCCTGGCTAATTTTTTTTTTTTTTTTTTTTTTTTGTATTTTTAGAGAGACAGGGTTTGACGTGTTAGCCAGGATGGTCTTAATTTCCTGACCTCGTGATCCGCCCGGCTCGACCTCCCAAAGTGCTGGGATCACAGGCGTGAGCCACCACGCTGGCCATAAGCACAGCTTTTACAGAGAGACCACGGCCTAACAAAACCTCACATACTGAGGTCATCCTTAAGCTGTTAGGTTCTGCCCACACAAAGCCAGGGTGAAAGTTTTATTTCTCATAGTTTTCTGTGCTTGTGTCCCATAATACCCCCCAAAAGTGAGCATGAAAAGTTCACTTTTTTTGTTCTTTGTTATCAAACATTTAATACATGTATAAAAAAGTGACTTTAGTTTTTAAAATAAAATGTTATGCTATATTTTTATGTCTATACTTATAATATTGGCCCGTATTCTTTTGTTACTACAAGCAGAACAGGATAAACCTCCCTTCTCTGGATTAAATGCCATGACCACTGATCTTCAAGTATTATTTTTCTTAAATTAGTTTTTAAATTAGAAATGTATCTAATTTATATTAACCATTTCATTGTCAATGAAACCACATTTCTTTTAATTAAACAATAAATATTTGTTCTGTTATTAAAAATGTTCAGAAAACAGAATGTTTATTTTTAAAAAACATTAGAATAAACTGAAAACATCTTCATGTTACTACTCTAAAAATACAGACTCTGGGTTTATTTGGTGTTAACATGTCTTCCAAATATTAAGGAATAGATATTTAATTACCACCCTCTTTGTTTTAAAATTTAGAACGTGTTTCAAGCTTTTCACGTCTAACTTGTAATGAATAAACAATATAGTAAAAACAAAGATTCAACAGACCAAGCCAATCGGCAATAAAATTAAACATTTCTGATTCAAATATCAAAAAACCAATTTCAATAATAAATATATGGTATGAAAACCCCATAAAGGACTAGTAGGATATATTATACCTGAATGAAATTATGGGTTGAGAATAGGAAATCTATGAACTTAACAAACCAAGTTAAAGAATATTCATGAGGAAATTAGACTGCAAGTGTTGTATTATTTGACAAGCTACTTGGTAGAACACAAAGATATCCTTAAGGAAGTTGCAAATGCATTTTAAAATGTTATTATTGAAGTTGATTTTTAAATATAATAGTGAGGGCATAAAAATGACTTTAAATGTATTCGGAAATAGAGAAAAATAAATTTAAGCTACATAAAATATATTTAAAAAGATGTTTGCCCTTTTTTGTTCCTTGAATAAAGGGAGCAAATATTTTAAATTCCATGCATTTTATTTTAAAATTTAAGAAATGCTCACAGCTTTCTACACTAAAATTTACAGGAACAGAGATAATGTAATCAAGCAATAAAAGCAAATTAAATAGATTTTTCTAGACTGATGTATTTTCTTCATAAAAAGACTATTTTTAAAAGTCTAAATATGCACTTAAAGAAAGAAAACTATTATTTATTGATCCAGTTATTTGAAAATATTTACTGATCACTTACCTTCCGTCAACTGAACTTCATATTATGGAGAGAGAGAGAGCAGTGAAAGCATATGTAAAGTTGTCCATCTTCATCAAGCTTCAGTCCTACAGAGGGAGAAAAAATAGTAATCAAAGTAGGGACTTTAAAACAGGAGTGTCATAATACAGCTTAGACTTTTAATTATATACCAGTGTTGCTGTGTTGAGATGGGATTGAATAAAAGGCAATGACAGAAGTTTAAATTAGGATAAAATATGGCTATCCTACAATTTTGAAGCTCCCTGAAATAAGAACTCATAAAAATTATTGATATTTCCCCAAGAAGTCTCTGCAGTAGAGTCTCGGCTTTGTGAGGGAAGTAATATTGGTAAGAGTGAGAAGGTGAATTCAAAAATACCATTTGGAGTCACTGTACTTTAAAGGTAAAGTTAACAGGATTTTCATATGTGTCAGATGTGAAAATGTGTATGTATGTGAGAAAGAGAGCATGAATGAGAATCAGCCACATAAAGTAACAATGACAGAGCTAGAGACAGAAAATTAAAAGAAGACACCAATAACATTGAGCTGAGGAACTATAAAATGGTATTTGACACTAAACAAAACAGGGAAGAGCAAGTTTGGGGAATATCAATGGCTCAGTTTGAGCATGTTAATTTTGAGATCCCTAGCCAACATCCAAGTGGAGAAGTCAGACAGTGTTGGATGTAGTGTTTACTGTTCAGGTGTAACATTAAATACAGGAACAATAATGAGACAAAACTTAGTAAATAATCAAAGATAGGAAAGATATGCAGTCAAAGTATTGACCCTAGTGGTTCTTTAGCACTTAAAAATGCTGAAGGAAAAGTAGGTTTAGTGTGGTGTTCTGAAATTCTATCAAGGATGTTGTTCAAAAAAGAAGAGAGAGATCAACTGTGCGGAATGCTGCTGATACATAAATTAGGATGAAAGCTAAAAAATTGCGTTTCAGTTCACAATTTAACAATATGGATACTGCTTGTGCTTTGATAAGAGTAATTGTGTTGGCATGAGTAGGTGAAAACCGTATTGGAATTGTTGCTCAAATGAATACATGATCTCTGTATTCTTAAGGAATTATTTTATTGGACAGCAGAGGTACAAATAGGATTAGTTTTAATTCTGGGGTTAGGACACACTCTAAACATGTGTCCATGGGTGCTCTGCTTTTATTTATCTAGTTATTCTATTTATTCTATTTTAATAATCTAATAATAAACTATAAAACCTACATCTATTTAATTGACAAACTACAAAGATTGATACTAGAGGTTGTTGGATAGTATGTGGCTCCACATATTAACTTATGAGTTACTGATAGGCAACTAAGCTGGTAAAATATTTTTGGAGAACTGATAATACCTGCTATATTTAAACATCAAGATACCAAACATCCCCAGATTTTATATTTTAGTGTATTTCCGGAGGAAAAAAACTAAAGACATATGAAAATGTCCATTATTATTAAAAATAATCACACTGCATTGCCTGAGTTGTTTTTATTAGCAATTAAGTCTCTGATTTCAGCAGTACCTTTATCTAATTATATTTTCTATTTTTTAAAAAAATTATCACTCTTTGAGAACAAAGAATGCTTAAAAATAAATAAAATTTAAAATAATAAAATTTTATTTTAAAATACAGGATACCTGTACAAGACCTGCAGGTTTGTTACATAGGTAAATGTGTGTCATGGTGGATTGCTGCACCTATCAACCCATGACCTAGATGAACCCCACTTGCATTAGCTATTTATCTTGACGCTTTCTCTCTTCCCTCCTCCTAACAGTCCCCACAGTGTGTTGTTTCCCTCTCTTTGTCCATCTGCTCTCATTGTTCAGTTCCCACTTATAAATGAGAAAACACGATGTTTGATTTTCTGTTGATAGTTTGTTGAAGATACTGGCTTCCAGTTCCATCCATGTCCCTGAAAACGACATGATCTTTTTTTTTTCTTATTGCTGCATAATATTTCATGTTGTATATGTATCACATTTTCTTTATCCAGTCTATCATTGATGGACATTTGGGTTGATTCCATGTTTTTGCTATTACGAATAGTGCTGCAATGAACATATGTGCATACATGTATCTTTACAATAGAATGATTTATATTTCTTCAGGTATACTCAGTAATGGGATTGCTGGATCAAAAGGTATTTCTGGTTCTAGATCTTTGAGGAATCACCACACTGTCTTCCCTAATGGTTGAACTAATGTACGTTCCCACCAACAGTGTAAAAGTGTACTTATTCTCCACAGCTTCACCAGCATCTGTTGTATCTTGACTTTTTAAATAATTGTCATTCTTACTGGCATGAGATGGTATCTCATTGTGATTTTGATTTGCATTTCTCTAGTAATCAGTGATGCTGAGCTTTTTTTCATGTTTGTTGGCTGCATAAATGTTTTCTTTTGAGAAGTTGTCTGTTCAAGTCATTTGCCCACTTTTTAATGTTTTGTTTTGTTTTGTTTTTCTTAAATGTGTTTAAGTTTCTTACAGATTCTGGATATTAGACCTTTGTCAGATGGATAGGGGGCAAATTTTTCAGGCATTCTGTAGGTTGTCTGTTCACTTCTTTTGTTGTGCAGAAGCTCTTTAATTTAATTAGATCCCATTTGTCTATTTTTGCTTTTGTTGCCATTGCTTGTGTTTTCATCATGAAATCTTTGCAGTGCCTATGTCCTGGATGGTATTTCCTAGATTTTCTTCTAGGGTTTTTATAGTTTGGAATTTTACATTTAAATTTTTAATCCATCTTGAGTTAATTTTTGTATAAGGTATAAAGAAGGGCTCAAGTTTCAATTTTCTGCATATGGCTAGCCAGTTTTCCCAACACCATTTATTAAATAGGGGATCCTTTCCCCATTGTTTGTTTGTTTCAGGTTTGTTGAGAATCAGAAGGTTGTAAATGTGCAGTGCTACTTTTGAGATCTCTATTGTTTTCCACTGGCCTAGGTCTATTTTAGTGCCAGTGTCATGCTGTTTTGGTTACTGTAGCCTTGTAGTATAGTTTGAGGTAAGGTAGCATGATGCATGATGCTTCCAGCTTTGTTCTTTTTGCTTAGCATTGTCTTGGCAATATGGGTTCAACTTTGGTTCAATATATATTTTAAGTAGTTTTTCTAATTCTGTGAAGATGTCAGTGGTAGCTTAATCAGAATAGCATTGAATCTATAAATTACTTTGGGCACTATGGCCATTTTCACTATGTTGATTCTTCCTATTCATGAGCATTGACTCTTTTTCCATTTGTGAAACAGTGGTTTGTAGTTCTTTTTGAAGAGGTCCTTCACTTTTTTTTTTTTTT
>NW_012114400.1:6110620-6113053 GCF_000951035.1 Colobus angolensis palliatus | reverse complement strand
AAAAAAAAAAAAGAATATGACTCTGAGTTTTACTTAATTTTTAACAGATTTCTTAATAATGTATATTCAATATTATTTTGCATAATACATAAACAGGCACCCTATCAGAAGCAAATAGTCATCCACTCTACCACTGCCACCGCATCCCTTCACTTAATAAAGTTCCTGAAGATGTTACCTACAGCAAAGGACTTTGTGTTCTACCTGAGTACTTTTTAGACCTTTTATTTTCAATTAAGTATGAAATAAAATAACTTAGCAGTAATAAAAGTCACACTTCTTGGAGAATGACTCTTTTTTTAATTTTATTTTTTCTGCTTAACATTTTGCAGCAAAATTGAGTACACTTCTCTTTCCCATAAATCAATGTTGGTTCTACAATTTGAACACTTCATTATTGGCTTTCTTATTACCATTTGCTTGTAATTTAGATACAATGAAATAATGTACAAAAAATATCCACTTTCTTCCCTTCTCTTTTCTCCATATTACACAATTGTCAGTTTTCCTTTCTCTCCAACTCTTTTCCTCCATGTTTTTGGCCGCTTGTTTTTTTTTTTTTAATAAATTTCTGCACATTTCTAATCTTAGTACTGTAGAGACCAAATATGTGGTCAAATTATATATGTATATATATATATGTAATATATTATAATATATATAAATTAAAATATATTCAAACATTAAACATAATTCCCTCTCACCTTGTTTTGTAATTATTTGATATAATCAAATGTCTGCCAGAAATACATCAAACACCAATTGTTTTCAAGTTCTGCTTTGTTATCTAATTGCATCAGAATTATTCAAAAGTCCTACAATAAGTACAGATAAATTAACACAAACCCAGACTGATGAAAACAAAATTTCCAGAAGAAACTGATTAATATGCATTGGAAATGTCTCCCTCTGGTGATTTTCATATGATATATGATCCAAGTTTAGGATGCACAGGAAAATTACCTCATGTTCCTCAAAGCAATCATGGGTAATATTGCACTAAAAGTGATTTTAAAATAATCTGAGAGATTGGCTGAGAAAAGTGGTAGTATATGGTAAAATTTTGCCTAATATAAGAAAATGAATCAATTTAATTGGGCAAGCAGGTGCTAAAAATACTAACCTCACTGTAAATGCTGAGTTTCAATTTCATAGAGTTAGAAGAAATAAAAATGTCATCCCTTCAGTGATTGGCGTTGAGTAACCAATCCTCATCTGTCACCTTGCCTAAACTTACATTTTTATAGTGCAATTTTGCTGAGCTGTCTTTGTTTATTCTATTCATTATGTACTTTAAGGTCTTTTAAAAAATTACTCTTTCTGTCTATAATGCCAATTTTAACTTTCATAGCTTTTAAAGCTTTCTTATTCCTAAATACCCATCTTAGATGACTTCTGTTATAATAACTTCTTATAAGAAATATATTATAAGAAGATACTTCTCTTCTTTTGACTATTCAAGCTTACCAATTACTCCTTAACTCTCTACCTGCTTCAATCATTGTATTTATTACACTACATTGAAACCACCGTTTTCATGTTTGCCACTCTTAATATACAATGGGCTCCTTAAGGTACAGATGGTGGTTTTTGCATCTTTGTAGCCCTTACTTAGGTTGCGCTTATTGTCTCATATATGAAAAGCTTCAAAAAATGTTTACCTAACCACTAAATGACACAAGATAACTGGGGAAGTTCACATTCATAGAACAATCAGACAAACACTAAAAGACCAGAGACCTAGGTGAAGGTAGCATGGGATCCAAGAAACTTTTATTATTATAGTGAAGATTATTGCCAAGAATTAATAGATTATTCATCAGTCTTTCTTATTGTAATTGTTTGGTGTTACATAACTCATTACTAAACATTAAATCATTTCCTGGTCAATGCCGCACACACACACACACACACACACACACACACACACACACAGAAAAAATCATTGTTTAGCTCTATAATCCTTATCTTTTTTTTTTTTTTTTTTTTAAACAGAGTTTTGCTCTGTCGCCCAGGCTGGAGTCCAGTGGCACAATCTCTGCAACCTCCGCCTCCCGGGTTCAACCTCTCCTCTGGGTTCAACCTCTTCTCCTCCACAGTGGCTCATTGCAAGCTCTGATTTTTGGGTTCAAGCTATTCTCCCACCTCAGCCTCTGGAGTAGCTGAGATTACAGGTGTGCACCACACCTGGCTAATTTTTGTATTTTTAGTAGAGACAAGGTTTCACCATGTTGGTCAAGCTGGTCTTGAACTCCTGGTCTCAAATGATCCACCCACCTCAGCCACTCAAAGTGCTGGCATTACAGGGGTGAGCCACTATACCTGCCTTGTATTTCTTATCTTTATGCTCACTTGTCTTTTGCCATAGATTTTATGTTGGACATGTAAGACAAATCTTATCTTGCATTACTTCTTCAGTCTTCTCAATATGAT
>NW_012114400.1:6105826-6110100 GCF_000951035.1 Colobus angolensis palliatus | reverse complement strand
GGAGTTTCACCGTGTTAGCCAGGATGGTCTCCATCTCCTGACCTCATGATCCGCCCGCCTCGGCCTCTCAAAATGCTGGGATTACAGGCTTGAGCCACCGCGCCCGGCCTGTTTTGTAGGTTTAAATGTCAAAAATATCAGAATAAAATGTATTGTAAATTTCATGAGCCATAGTAATCCCCAAAACTACCATTTATCATATCATGAACTTTTCTGAAACCTTTAATAACTCCCCATTAACTGCATGTCCATGTTTGACATTCGAGGCTGTTGCAGCTAACCTGTCTTCAGTTAAACACAATTGTGTTTCTGGCTTACAAGAATGCTTTGACTTGCCGATAGTAGTCTTTCTGCCTCTTTCAATATTCACTATACTAATATTAGACTTGTTCTGCTTTCAAACCTTGGCTCCCTTTACTTTTCTGATATTTTCCACTCCACGGTCTTCATTGATCCAATTCCAAAAATTCTTGTTCATTTTCAGTTTTAATTTTCACCCTCTCTGGGATGGCACTGCTTGTAAAATTTCAAGATTTAAAAAAAAAAAAAAAAGCAATGAAGAGTTATCACAAAACATGATACATTTTTAAGTAGAATTTTAATGTTCTAAACTTCATGCAAAATCACAACAAAAACTTTTAAAATTAGAATGTATATGGAATATTTCAAAACGTATCTTAAATGTTAAAAGGTTTGTAATTAAATATTATAAAAGCAATCTGCATTGTTTCTAGAAAATTGAGAAATCCAGGAGTCAGATGGAAAAATTATTGTTGTACTTTTTTGCTATGAAATAATCACTGCTGTGGCACATTCTTTCTAGCCTTATTGCCATGGATTTTTCATACCTAATATTGATTTTATGAACACAATACATTGCAATATGCAATGAAGTATTATGTTGTTCATTACTAAATTATGAAGAGTTTAATTATGTTATGTAAATTTGAAAAGGTAAAGAAGAGATAATTTTACATAATTCAGATTTTCCCACTTCTCATTTTATCAATAAACATATGCGCCTGAGTGAATATAGATGAATGATTTTGTTCTGCATTTTTTTTCAGATGGTTTCAAGTTCTATGTTCTTATCACTATATATGATTCTGTTGTTAAAGTATATTCATTTATTTAAAATATGCATTCAAAGGAACATAAACATCTGCATTTGATGTTCAATCAAACAACAATCTGTTCTAATGCCAAAAGAATAGCAAACTGCTTAAGAATTATAATGGAATTATATGCATGAATACAGCATTTTATAGGTCACTTAATTTTTTTCAAGAGAATGTTTAACTACATGTAATCTGCATTTTATGTAATGATATTATAATGTACCTTTGTAAAGTATATTTCTTGACTGTATTAAATTTTTGGAAATACTATTTTATATATGTAAAAATATTACAAAGTCCTTGTAGAAACTTGAAAACTGTATTATCTCTTAAAGACAATAAATATTCTCCAATAAAATGACAGACAAAATAAAATTGTT
The DNA here is from genome assembly GCF_000951035.1 of Colobus angolensis palliatus. Lineage (NCBI taxonomy): Eukaryota > Metazoa > Chordata > Mammalia > Primates > Cercopithecidae > Colobus > Colobus angolensis. The sequence goes on along the minus strand of NW_012114400.1, from coordinate 6,108,602 downwards.
GGTACATTTTTTCCAGTACATGTTGTACAAATTACATGCATTTTTTTAAAAATTCCAGCAGATCCATTTTGATAATGTATTAAGTGTTAGGTCATATGTAAGGAACTAAATACAAGAAGTGAAAAAATAAACATGGTCTCAGACATGAAATTTAACATTATACTAAAGAACTTTTTGATATTTTTACATAGATGATAGTACATTGACAAACTTGAGGATGTTAATATTTGCCAAAGAGCCAAAATGAAAATGAAAACATTGCTTAATTCATTCAGTATACAGTTTAAATTTACAGAAAATAAGACACATTTCTCCACAATTGAATATCTACATATTTTTCTCTGTAGCTTGGGTTTTGTGGAATGAGAGAAAAAATTCTTCTTCAAGAGAAAATTCTTCTTCCAGTACAACCAAGGTACAAGATCTAATATTTTAAATGTTTATCAATATAAAGACAAGATGTTATTTCAGAATACTGAGCTCAATTATGTTACCTACAAAAAAGTCAAAGCTGAACAGCATTATTGGATAAGGCAAAGCCCAATAGAAGGAATTTGCTTTTTATTCTGTTACCTCAGTATAACACAGATTATACTGGCTATACAGACCCTAACTTTTCAACAGCGTGGCTTATAAGGTGAATAAAAAATAGTTCTTTTTTAGTTTTTTTGAATTGTCTCAGAATAAAAAGTGTGTAAAGAGTTTATAAATAAGTTTTTACTGTAAGTTTATTCTAAAATGATAACAATTTTTGAGAAAACACTTTTTTTTTTACTCTCTCACTAATGCCATGTTAGTAGTATTTATTTCTTCTAGAAATAATGCGTCAATAAAAATTGTACTATATGGGTAATTAGCATGATTTCTTGAAGAAATTAGTTAGGCCACAGGTTAATTATGTATTGTTCATTGACTTTTGAGTGCCAACAATAATATTCTTTACAAGGAACAGAGGAGATTTAGTTTTTTTAAAAAAGAAAAGTACATGTACAAGAAAAGTAATTACTACGTGGAAGTGGCAATATGAACAGATTGTAGGGCATCATCAATAGGCAGTGAAATTTGCTTGGATAATGGACTCCAACTGCATTCATGTTGCTGCAAATAGCATAATTTTGTTCTTTCATATGACTTTCATATGGCCTTGGTGTGTATGTATTATATTTTCTTTATTCAGTCCACTGAATAATGGACACCTAGGTTGAGTCCAAGAATTTTCCATTGTGAATAGTGCTGCATTTAACATATGACTGCATGATTTTTTTTTTTTTGGTAGAATGATTTATGTATTTCTTTGGATATATACCTAGTAATGAGATTGCTGGGTTGAATGGTATCTCTGTTTTTACTTCTTTGAGAAATCTCCAGATGGCTTCCCACAGTGGCTGAACTAATATACATTCCCACTAATAGGGTATAAGCATTTTATTTTCTCCACAGCCTCCCCTGCATCTATGTTGATTTGGAATTTTTAATGATACTCATTCTTACTGGTGAAATATATCGTTTTGGTTTTAATTTGCATTTCTCTGATGATTAGTGATGTTGAGCACATTTTCATGTGTTTGTTGGTTACTTGTATGTTTTGAGAAGTGTCTGCATATTAACACTAACAGAAAACCAAATAACACGTTTTCACTTATAAACGGAAACTCAACATTGGGTACTCATGGACATAAAGATGGTAACAATAGACACTGGGGACTAATAGGGTGGGGAGGAAGGATGTGGGACAATTATTGAAAAACTAGCTGTTGGATACTATGCTTACTATCTGGATGATAGAATCATTGGTATCCCAAACCTCAGTATCATGCAACATAACCATGTAACTAACCTGCACATGTACATCCTGAATCTAAAATGAAAGTTGAAATCATTTGTAAAAATTTAGAAATAAAAGTGTGAAATAACTAGAAAAAAATAGGTGGCAAAAAGCCAACCTTTCAATAAAAATTTCCACATACAGGAAAAAGAAGAAGCAATGAAGATGATATATTTATAATTAATTTTGAAAAATAATGTTTATGGCATAAAAACAGACATCTAAACCAGTGGAACAAAATAGAGAACCCAAAAACAAATCCACACACCTAAAATGATCTTATTTTTGACAAAGGTACTAAGAATATACGCTGAGGAAAAAAACATCTCTTTAATAAATGATGTTGGAAAAACTGAATATGCATATGCAGAAGAGTAAAACTATGCCCTATCTCTCACCATACACAAATATTCAAAACAAAATGGATCAAAGGCTTAAACTTAACATCTCAAACTATGAAACTACTACAAGAAAACATTGGTGAAAATCTCAAATGCATTGGTCTGGGGAAATATTTATTGAGCAATACTCCACAACGACAGGCAACCAAAGCACAGATATACACATGGGATCACACCAAACTAAAAAGCTGTGCATAGCAAAGAAAACAATCAACAAAGAAGAGATAACCCATAGAATGTGAGAAAATGTTTGCAGACTACCAATCTTACCAGGGATTAATGACCAGAAATATAAGGAGTTCAAACACCTATAGAAAAAAAAAAAAAACACAAAACTCACAATTCAATAAAAAATGGGCAAAATACTTGAATAGCCATTTCTCTCTTTTTATGTTATTTTTTTTTAAATTTTTTATTATACTTTAAGTTCTAGGGTACATGTGCACAACGTGCAGATTTGTCACATATGTGTACATGTGCCATGTTGGTGTGCTGCACCCATTAACTCATCATTTACATTAGGTATGTCTCCTAATGCTATCCCCTTCCT